>NW_006443138.1:22485620-22526837 GCF_000325575.1 Pteropus alecto | reverse complement strand
CTACGTACCCAGTAGCATGTCCTGCTTTTCCACCCACTTCACTAGGACTGCTGTATTCACTATTTCTTAAATGTACTAGATGTTCTGAAGCCTATATGCTTCTGCCTCATATCAGGAAGTTCCCATCAAGAAAGAGAAATTCGAACAGGGGAAGTTTAATATAAAGAATTATTACTGTCTACGGCCATGCCACCCTGAACAAGCCTGATCCCATCTGATCTTGGAAGCTAAGCAGGGTCGGGCCTGGTTAGTACTTGGATGGGAGACCACCTGGGAAGACCAGGTGCTATAGGCATGAAAAATAAAGGACTGTAAGCTGACAAGGTACTTGCAATCTATGAGGTCCACCAAGGGTTACCTCACCTAAAAAAAAAAAAAAAAGAATTATTACTATAACAGGGGATTTGAGTGACAAAAGACTGGCTATATAGAAGTAAATTAAACTAAAAAAAAAAATAGAATTAATGGCTATAAGAAGCAGTCAACCTCTGCAAGGCTGAGAGTATTCAAGACCCAGCTCCCAAGGCTGAGATCTGGACCTCTTTGGAGAGGACCTGTTCATGGCTTACTGGTGGCAGAAAAGTCACCATAGTGCCATGCTGGAGGAATTTGCTAGAAATTCACTCTCTGCAACTTACTAGGAAAGCTGTTTATAGGGAGGTGTTTGCTGGGGGCAGCTGCTGGCTGCTGAATGCTCTTGGCTTCTGTGTGCTGCTGGACACTGTGCACTGCAAGAGCTGGGGGCTGTAAAAGCTTCCTGCACTACAGGAGCCAAAAGCTGGAAAAGCCACAAGAGCACCTGTTCAGCAAGCACCCTGGAACTACAAGGCAAACTCTTTCCTTTTGCAGTGTTTCTCCAGCACCCACTACTGACAAAGCTTAACACCCTTCTAGCTGGCAAAGATAAACTAATAAGGAGTCAACTCCATTGTTGTAGGCGATGAAGGGCAAGCAGGTAGTGAAGGATGAGTTTGAACCCATGAGTTTGAACTTGATCATTGGCACATGCCCATACCTCTTTCTCAGCTTGGCAAGCTCCTCTCTTATGGTCCAGTTCAAATAGTGCCTCCTCTGTAAAGCCTTTTCTACCATCATATCCTTAATCCAAGCAAAACTGAACAACTTTTTGGAATGTTATTCATATCATTATAAAAACATTTTTCTGTGTCATAATTTATTTCTATGACTCTCTTATATCATTCATTTCTTCCCAGGATATGTTCAAGGATGTGAACCATGAATTATCCATGTTGTTGTCACAGCTCCTAAAGCCAAATCTGAAATTGGAGCGAGCACTCAGTTTCAGAGTACAAACGAAAGTAGACAAACTAGAAATTGCTAGAGTGTAAAAATGCTTTCGGGTTGCTATCCATTACATATTTTTAGTTAGATGGGCCCATAGATCACACCCTTTATCAGCTGAGGCCTAGAGAGATCAAGTAACTTATCAAGTAAGCGTTAAGTAAATAATGGCAAAGCGGAGACTGCAGCCCACTTGACATGTATGATTTCAATTCCAGTGCTTTCTCCGCCCTGTCACACTGATTCCTGCTAGGAATTATAATGCACACATTATTTTGTATTGAAATTTTTTTTATTTTTCCATATTTGGAAGTTGAAGTCATCAGATTTTTATCTATAACTTATTCATCTTATTATGATTCAAAATGAGGTAAGTGAAATAAGAAAATATGTAGATCATGTCTCCACATATTCTATGCTCTCTTCTTAATTTGGCTCATTGTTTCTCCTTGGTTCATAATTTCCTATCCCATCTTTTTATCTGTCCTTATTAAGACTAATAGTTAGAATAATAGAAACACATTAACTCTAGTGTAATTAAAGGAGATAACGTGGGGTCTCACGAGGCACTAGAAATGGAATCTGGAAAGTCTTAAAAAACCAGAGCAGTCAGTCTCTCTCTTCCTCTCATCTCTCGTGTTTCTCTCTCTCTCTCTCTCTCTCTCTCTCTCTCTCTTTTCTCCACCCCCTTCTTTCTTTTCTTTTTCTCTTTTTTCTCAATCTCTGTCTCTTACATATTCACTCTTCTCTTTATAGCTAGACTAGCCCTCCCCGCCTCTCTGTGAACGTGGCAAATTAGTAATATAGTCATCTTAAACTCTAAGTTAAAATGTCCTAACAGGTTCAACACCTGCCAATACCCACCAGGAAGTATGAAGTCTCAACTACAAATCTCAAGAAGAGGGAAACTGATTGACCATCTTAGATCAAAATATCAATCCAAATCCAATCAACTGTGGTTGGTGGGCTAAAGCAGAAAACTGTTTCATTTTGTTTTGTTTTCCCTTGACAAGTGTCTCGCCTGACAAAAGAGAATGGAAATCAATTTAACAGAAGCAGGCTATGATCTAAGGCAGAAACTTCAATGTTTACTACATTCTACTACTGAAATTCTATATAGCTTTCAGTCAGGCCCAGTTTACTTTTTAAATAATTTTTTGTTTTTCAATTACATTTGACATACTATATTAGTTTCAGATGTACAACATAGTAATTAGACATTTATATAACTTATGAAGTAATCACTCCCATAAATCTAGTACCCTTCTGCCACCACATGTAGTTATTACAATATTATTGACTATTCCCTATACTATACTTTACATCCCCATGACTATTCTGTAGCTACCAATTTGTACTTTTTAAACTCTTCTTTTTTACCCATCCCCCAAACTTCCTTCCATCCTGCAACCATCAAAATGTTCAATGTATTTATGAATTTGTTCTTGTTTGTTCATTTGGCCTTTAGATTCCACATATAAGTGAAATCATATGGCATTTGTCTTTCTCTGTCTGACTTATTCTACTCAGCACAATACCCTCTAGGTCTATCCATGTTGTTGCAGACAGGAAGATTTTTCATTCCTTTTTATGGCTGAATAATATTCCATTGTATATAGGTACTATCTCTCCTTCTTTTTATTCATCCTTTGATAGACCCCCAGGTTTCCTCCATATCTTGGCTACTGCAAATAATGCTACAATGAACATATGAATGCACATGTCCCTTTGAAGTAATGTTTTCTTTTTTTTTCATATAAATACCTGGAAGTGGGATTAGGGGGTTTTTATTTGTCTCTTGTTATAGCTTTTGTTTTAAGGTCTATTTTGTCTGTTATAAGTGTTGCTCCTCCCCTCCTTTTTTTGTTTGTTTCCATTTTCATAGAATATCTTTTTCTATCTCTTTATTTTCAGTCTGTGTGTCCTTCAATCTGTAGTGAGTCTCTTGTAGGCAGCATATGGAAGAGTTTTGTTTTCAATCTATTTATGCACCCTACATCTTTTGATTGGAGCATTTAATCCATTTACATTTAAAATTATTACTACCATTTTATTTTTCGTATTTTTAATCTTTTTTTTTCCTTCTTAAAGAAGTCCCTCTAACTTTTCTTATAATACTGATTTGGTGATGATGAACATCTTTAGCTTTGTCTTGTCTGAGTAGCTTTTTATTTGTCCTTTGATTCTAAATAATAGCTTTGCTGGGTCGAGTAATCTTGGTTGTGAGTCCTCGTTTTTTGCACTTTGTATATTTTGTGCCAGTCCCTCTGCCTGAAAAGTTTCTGTTGAAAAATCAGCTGATAGTCTTATGGGAACTCCTTGCAGATAACTAATTGCTTTTCTCTTGCTGCTTTTAAGATTCTTTCTTTGTCTTTAATCTTTGGCATTTTAATTATGATGTATCTTGGTGTGGGCCTCCTTGGGTTTAGCTTGTTGGAACTCTCTGTGCTTCTTGAGCTTGAATGTCTATTTTCTTCACTAGGTTAGGGAAGTTTTCCATCATTATTTTTTCAAATAGGTTTTCAATTCTTTGCTCTCTCTCTTCTCTTCCTGGTACCTTTATGATGCAAATGTTGGTATATTTGACATTGTCTAAGAGGCCCCTTATATTATTTCTATTTTTTGGACTCATTTTTTGTTGTTGTTCTTATTGGGTATTTTCTGCTATCTTATCTTATAAATTGCTGATTCAGTCCTCTGCTTCTTCTAATCTACTGTTGATTCCTTGTAATGCAGTCTTTATTTCAGTATTGTATTCTTGATTTCTGACTGGTGCTTTTTTATGTTTTCTATATCTGTTTTTATATTTCCTATTTCTTTGTTAAAGTTTTCCCTGAGATCATTGAACATTCTTATAAACCAATGTTTTGAACTCTGCATCTGATAGATTGTTTTCTCCATTTTATTTAGTTCTTTTTCTGGTGTTTTGTTCTATTTTTTCATTTGGTACATGTTTCTTTGTCTCCCCATTTTGCCCACCTTCCTGTGTTTGTTTCTATGTATTAGGTAGGGCTCCTAAGTTTCCCGGTCTTGGCAGAGTGACTTTATGTATTAAATGTCTTGTGGGCCCAGTGGCGCACTCTCCCAGGTCACCTGAGCTGGTTGTTCCAGGTATGTCCTTTGTGTGGGTTGTGTGTGCCCTTCTGTTGTAGGTGAGCCTTGGTTGGTGTTTGCACATCAATGGGAGAGATTGATCTATAAGCTAAATAGTTGTGAGGACTAGTCATTACTTTAGTGGAGGACCTGCTGTGCAGGATTCGCTTTAGCAGGGCTCTTGTGCCTATCCAGTCTGCCCTTGTGGTGTATCCTTTGTGGATATGATTGGGTAGTGCTCTGGTGTTGTCTGAAGTTGACCACCAGGCATGTTGGTTCTGAAGCCTCTTGGAAGGAACTTTATTGCAGGCCAAGGTCAGCCGTTGCCAGTGCCCTGCCCAGGGCCACTTGGAAAGACCTACAAAGTGATCTGCAGATGGTTGCCACCTGTGCTGGACCAGGAGGTGCCTGGGAGAAGCTAAGCTGCGCACTGAGTCTGGCTGCCTCTAGTTCTGGTTTTGGAATGGCTTAGGAAATCGTACAGAGCACACCAAAGACAGATGATGTTTGTTTGGTGGCTTCTGCCAGAACTTCTGTCTGGGAGAAAGTTGCCCCTCCAGCCCTTGCTATAAAGCCAGACAATTCAGCTCTTCTCCATATGTCCCTGGTATCTTTCAAGCTGCTTCCCCAAAGCTGAAGCTCAGAGCAAGTGAGTCCATCCATGAGAAATTTCTTGCGTGGGACCTTGAAGAGGAACATCTGCAACTCCAGCTGCCTTGGTCTCACTCAGCGACAATCTCTGCTGGTTTTCTCAACCAGAAGTTGTGGGGGCTTCTCTTCCTGGCACTGGAAATCTGGTCTGGAAAGCCTAGAATGTGGCCAGGACCCCTGGCTCTTCAGAGGGGACCTCCACAGCGAAGAAATTCCTCCCAATTTTTAACCATCCAAGGTGTGGGACCAGCCTCTTCTGAGTCTCTAATCCTCCTACCAGTCTCCACGTGACTTCCTCTGTATTTTCTTAGTTACAGGACTTCTGTTCAGCTAAACTTCAGGCAATTCTCCATGATAGTTGTTTGTAGTTTAGTTGTAATTTTGATGTGGTCATGAGAAGAGGCAAGTACAGCATTTAGTAAGGCCCAGTTTAAATGTACCCATGTTGGCCAATCTTGCCTGATTTATGAACCAAAATAATTTATCTTTTTGGATGTTGTGCCTCTGTCATACATCACACTTTATTCTGCCAATTATTATACAGTTTTGTTTACATATCTATCTTTGCCAATCATGTAATTCATCTTTGTGCCCCCATACCACTTAGAACAATATCGTTAGATAGTTATGTGGCATAGTATGTGTGGCACGCTAAAAGACTTAATAGAAATCATTATCCTTCCTTTATCTTAATTTATTGGGTCTCTGAACATCTATGATGCCATTGTTTATTACTTCGACAATTATTTTTTGAGTACATACTATGTTCTAGGCGCTGTGGTAGACACCATATGCATAGCGATGAACAAAATTTGACTGCCATTATGGAGCTCTCTCTACTGTAGAATTTAAGTAGTCAAGCAAGTAAAAAGAAAGTTATAAATTATAATTAGTGTTATCAAGAAAATATAGGGTACCGTGTCAGTATAATAAGAGAACTAATTTAGACTGGATAGTTGAAGGAGTCATCCCTGAGTAAGTGATCTATCATCTGTGATATAAGAAATCATCAAAGTGAATAGTAGTGGTAGGAAAGATAGGAAAACAAGGGGAGATTTTGCCAGGAAAAGGACAAAATGTGTGAAGGTCCCAAGGCAGGAAGGAATTTGGCATGCCCCAAGAATGACAAAAGATCAGTATGCCTACAAAGTAATCAACAATCAGATGAAAGGAGCAAAGTTTGGCAGGAGAGGTATGTCAAAATCAGATTATATAGGGACACTGCATGGTATTTTGATCCTGAGAGAAATAGGAGTACTACTGTAATGCTTTAAACAGGGTGATATCATGATTCAAATTTGAATTCTTAAAAGAGCACTCTAAATTTAGATTGGAAAATGGATTAGAAAGAGGAGACTTGCAAAAATGGAAACGAAAGATAAGAAGTTCTACAAGGGAGGTGGCACATACATTTAGACTCTCCGAAAAGATCTTTCTCTACTTTTACTGATAAATTTCTCATTCTACCTTCCCCTTCAGGATTATGACTCTCAATGACTTCCTTCCTTCTTCCCCTTGTAGCTGAACCATGGATTCCTCTTCTTAACATTCATGTCTCTCTCTTCCACCTTCCTTTAAGAAATCCTCTGTCCTCTTAAATGACAACTCCTTTCTTTGGCCTTGGAATTTTAGTCAACCTCACTTCAGTCAAAAACTTTGTTATTGATTCACACAACTTTATGAATTGTGATAAATCTCAAGTATGACTGGTCATTGGAATAATTCTGGAAACTTTTTTGAAATATAGATTTCTTAGCTCTACTTTCAGAAATTCCCAATAAGCAAGCCTGTGGTGGTCTTAGATATTAAAATTTTTGAATAATTTCTCTTAATAAAACTGATGATTATGTTTAAGAAACTTTATTAGACTATTATCAAATTCATCTACTGATAATTTAGTTCGAAAAATTTTCTAACCTCTCAGATTTCCAAAGGCCATTTAAAAGGCACGTTGCAGACTCAGCTTTAGAAATCATAAAACAGTCATTTGACAATGATCAGAGACAGGCAACATCCTTTCTCACAGTGATGATGGCTCACCAGTTATACACCTGGCCCCAATGAAAGAAAACTATCTTTTTGATCTAAAATTACACTGTGGACTGTTCTAGATCCTGCAGCCACATTTTTGTAACAATTTTATAACAGCTGCACATAATCCTAGTAGTAGCAATAAACATTTTGATGCTGTGTCATTTTAGGAAAAAAAAAATTGCCTGATTTCTTATTACTCACTCATAAGGTTAACATATCAGGTCATGTGATACAAATGAAGGCTCCAAGCTTATGTGATCAGCCTACGAGCAAAAAATAAGAGCAAATTAAAAAACTCTGAGCTCCCAACCAGTCTTCTGTTTCTCGCCCAGAGCCTTACTACCTCCCACACTGCACATGTTGTAAACTTTATTTGGCCCATCTGTTAAGGAGTTTGTTTTCCAAATTTTCAGGGGCTTGGCACTTCTGGACTGAGTACCAGAACTAAATGTGACACAGATTTTTACCTTTTTAATAATTTTGAATTGCAAAGGCATTGGTGTTGGAAAGGGTCAGGCAAACAGAGGAAGTAACCCTTAAATACCGAAGCAGTACTGCCAGGGTTAAACATCATGGCTTGGGCAAACGTATACTTAACGTCCATCATGATGACAGCAGTAGCAATGCTAAGGGTATATTGAGTTTTCAGATTTGGTTGTGGGCTGAATGTGGGCACAGCTTGGCATTTGAAATTAGGCAGATTCAGACCATGATGTTTTCTCACAGTTAATGCAGAGACCATAGATAATAATTATGTTGCTGAGTCTACAGAGAATCTTTACGACTGATCCTCTATTAAACTGGCAAAACAAGAGGATAATGTCTCCAGCACTAACAAGTTGGCAGGGAAGTCGCTGGCAACTCCTCCCACTAATGTTCCATCTGTGTGAAGCTTCAGTAGGATCCAGGAGATTGTTTCCCCACACAGGTTGTGCTTGCAGTATCATCAAGAGTGAGTGGCCCGAGTGGAGATATCTTTATTGTTTCGGAAAGTCACTGCCATTGGAGGGTGGGCAGTACATGGAATTGAACACTAACACTGTTATGTCGTTCTAAGGAGAGTATCCATGCAGTGATGTAGACAGAAAAATAACTATTTCTAAGTGCCGACTTGTACAAGTGACATAAAAGTCACAAACAAGAAAAACAGTTTCTAACAAGGATTCATTTTAGAAAAGCCTTTTGTTTCTTTTCGTGGAAGCTTGGAAAACTGCTTTTGTTTAAAAATATATTTTCTGTTGATTGCTAACACAGTCCATGGTACTTCCCCAGCCTTGAATCTCTTCCAGCATCCTAGGTTGCTGGCTCAGATTTTTCTCTAAAAGCATAAGGGGAAAAGGAAGAAAGGCTTGTGAATGCAAAGGGAGTTCACAAACCAGCTGAGGCAAATTCTGATCCCTGAAGTGATGTCTGCCATTGTACACTTCCAATGTCACCCAGGAAGTATTCTCTAGATGTTCTAGGCAGAAATAACATTTGTGTCCCTTGAACTCCTTAGCATTCATTTGATATTTAAAATTTACCACTTTGTTTTAGAATTATTGTACTATATGTCTTGTTTATCTTTTTAGATGATCCACAGTGCCTCAAATGGGCCTCATTTAACATACTTTGTATCATGATTAAATAAATGCATCCTAAATCTCCCCATTGAAGGCCGTAGACAGAGAACCATCATCAGGTTACTCACTGAGGGGGCATATTACCTATGCTTCACCTCATCCTCACTGGTGGATATTCTATAAAATAACAAGAAATAATAGCTAATACTTTGATTTCTTCATGTGCCAGGCTGATTATAAGCACTTTATATGATTAATCCAAGTAATTCTCACAACAGGAAGGAGCTATTATTATTTCCATTTTATAAATGAAAAGACTAAGGCCCTAAAGAGTTTCACTTTTTTGGGATTTGACAGTTAGTACGTTGGGGTACTGAGAGTGTACTTGGATGATCTGTCTTCAAAGCTCATGTTTTTAAACACTATACATATTGCCTCTGAATGGGAGTCCTAAAAGTCCATAAGGGACAAAAATCCTATTATACCAGGTTTGCAGTGCTTTTAAGACTGTTTGTAGGACAGAAATATAGAGGAGGCAAAGGTTTTAATTATCTGCTTTCTCATGTGTTCTTCACGGCATTTAATTGAATTAGAGGACTGAAGAAGCCAAGGAAGTTACTTCCTTCTATTTTCTCTTCATTAATTCTTACCAATACTCCCACCCTACATTTGTTCATTCCCTTCCTCCTCCTCCAAACAAAACAGAAGCAAAGAAATATAAAATATTAATGCTGCAAGAGACATTAACACAGATCTATACAATTCTTTCCTCTCTGGAAGGTTTCATCATCACCTGATTTACCTAGCAACTTCTGTTCATCCAAACATGGTTTTAGTGGAGCATTTTCTTACCTGTAGGCAGATGAAGTGCCTCCTACAGTTCTTTGTTTATAACTACAGTATAGTGATTATCTTTTTAGAAGACCATTATTTATTTGCATTTAATCTTCCCCCGCCACCAGGCTGTAAATTCCATGAGAACAAAGATCAGGTCTTTTATTTATTTGATTTTCCTAGTTCTGTGCTTTATAGTGGGCACTTAAAATGCTTGTTCTGGATGAATTAATTAATCCAATACAAAGCTCTCATTTTACAGAGGAGGAAACTGCAGTGGAGGTGAAAATATGAAGTGACTGCTTATGACCACATCTACTCAGTGGAAAAGCTGACCAGGTTGATTGCACTTATTACAAATGCCAACATGTCCTTAGCTTAAATCAAACCTGGCCTCCTTAATACCTGAAAGCAATAACCAAGCACTAATAGCTGTCTCCTTTGAATCTTATAATGCTTATAATCTAAAACACTTATTTAGCTCTTATGTTACTGCCCTGTATTTTGACATAGGTATGCATGTGTATATTTTACTTCTCTCTGCCAAGATTATAATTATTTTAAAGTTAAGAATGCACCTATTTTTTTTTTCTTTTCCTTCCACAGTGTTTGATTGTTTAAGTGTCTGAGCTTAGAAAAATTAGGAATTGTTTATTTTATCCACTTTCACCACTCCCATTATGCTCATAGGGCCATCATACTTGACTATGTTGATTTATATTTCCTTTCCCTTGCGCAATTCTTAATAGTAAGAGATCAGGTTTGAATTACAGCTCTGAGTATCCTTAAGTACATTTGTTTTTTCCTCTGTCTTCTGTTTCCTCATATGAAAAAGAAAAAAAAAAGGAATATTATTACTTACCTTTGGGAACTGTTGTAAGGATTAATAAGGTAATTATATAAATATTTAACAAAATTCCTCACATTTAACAATTACATAGTAAATGGAGGTTATTGGTCCTTCCCTCTAGGCTTCCATAAATGATAAATCTCTTTTTTTTTAATTCATATATTTCTTTAGATGATTTAAACCTCTGTCCCATTGGATAGGCAATCCATTTTTACATTTCTATTGTGTGTTGATTTAATAATTTAACTCTTAGAAGCTCATGTTATCTATAGCTCTGATTTCCCCAGGCCTCATCAACTTACTGCCCCCCCCCAAAAAAAGTCACATTAATGATAATAATAATTTACATGTTCTAGTTTTTGTCCCTATCCACTAATGGAAGATCTCCAGCTCCCAAGAAAGCTCCATCTACCCACTCATATCTCTGAAAGTCCCCAGGATCATTCTCACGCACGCTGAATCAGTATTTCAGCTATAATAAAGATTTTTTCCTCTTTCCATATATCCTTTTCCTATTTCCCTTAATTTGTGGGCTCAACTAGTCCTTTCTCTGTCAACAATTGATTTAGTCCCAGCAGCAAAACTGAAGAGACTCCGTCCTGCCCTCCATTTCTCTTCTCCCAGTGAACTTTCACCAGCCTCTCCTCCCTCTTCAGTCAAAACCTCAAAAGCCCATGTGCTTATCAACCCATGTCTATGCACCTCAAGGGGGCAGAGAGTACACTCCCTAGCTGCACAATGCCAATATCTGTTTAGGCTTAGCCAGGGCATCCTGCTGACTTATTTATATTATTTTCAAGCTGTAGGATCCCATAGCAATATAGTTGCTATCTACCTATGATTACTTCTCAAAAAACTATTCATCTGTGGTTCATATTTCTGGTAATGGTACTAGGCTCGAAAATTTTAAAGCAGTCTCATTTTCTCTCTTCTGTTTTTCATAATCAATTCCAATTACTGAAGAGTTTATCTCCATGACCTCTCTTATTTCTATCTCTTTCTTTTCTAAATTTCACAGCTGCCAGATAAGGTGAGTCATTAATTACTCTTGACTGATTGCTGAAAAGTCTTCCTAATTCATCTCTTTGCCTCTCCCTATACTTTTCATCTACACAACAGTTTTCTGTTCCATAAAATTTGAATACTGAACTAAATCTTGCAGCTCTAAAAGCTACTGAGCCCATGAAAATCAAGCTGAACAGGCCAGACATTTGCCTACCAATTTACATCACTGTTTTCTTCCATTTTAGGTAAATCTGATGAACTAGGTCATTTTTTTCTCCAACTCAGGTTAAAAACAAGTTGTTAGAAGTCAAGTTAAACTCCCTTTTGAAAACCAAAAGTAAATGTCCTAGATTTCAAATGTAGAAGTTGCAGAAATGTACACCATTCAAAAGAGCTGCTACAGGACTGCTTTTATCTTAAATTAAAAAAGTTAAGTCTGAGAAATAGTTTGAATTATTCATAGGTGATTATGAGTAGTTTCCATAGTGTAGGAGCAAGAGTAATATTCATGGCCTATCCCCCAAACCATAAGCCCCAGGAGAGCAAAGAGGTATCTGCCTGATGTCTTCAGTGCTTAGACATAGGACCTCATACATAGTTGACACCAGATGATTGTTTATTGAATAGATAAATGAATGGATGTCTTTCCAAAGAACAATTTCAATACTCCATATTACTTATAAATGGAAATCTGCTTATCTTTCCACACCCTGCAGGGCCCTGTATAGTACTTTGCACAGATGAGGCATTCAAAAGGAATGAAGTGCCTAGTTTTTAAAAAATTTATAGATGCATTCATGTATATCACCAAAGGAAGTAATACTCTCATCATGGCAATGCACAACAGAATCTAGAAATGGAAGGAAAAGCCATAGAAGTTGGAAAGACTTTAAGGTAAGGTCATTTAATAAATTGCTTGACAACCTGGCCAGAAAATTTTAATACATATGAGGTCACTCAGGGAAAGGCAAACAATCGTTTTCCAAAAGAAGTCTCATTAAGAAAGGACATAGTATCAATTCTTTTCAAGCTTTATCCACACCATTTTCCATTTTCAAACACTCCACTGCTTTATTATTAGACTTTGGAGCAAAGAAAGCAGCTCTTTTTTCTCTCAAAGAGAATAGAAAGATTATTGGCCAAAAGATATTTGCCTGAGTTAGAGTCAAATGACAAGGTACTCACTAGCTGAGTTTCTTGGGGAAGTTCATAAACATTTCAGAGCTCAACTGTCACATCTATCAAATGGACTGATAATATTAACCCTGTCTTCCAAACACCACTGTTCAGGGAATTAAAGATCATGTATGTTAAAGTGATTTTTAAGATATAAAATGAGATATATGTTAGGTATTATTATTGTTACTGCTGCTTTTATTACTGTTTTATATCTTGAGGACACTAGTTTGAATTATGTGGATACTTGCATACCAATAATCACCTGAATACACATCGCTAAAGTGTGGCTTCTCAATATGGTTACAAAGAATGTCATAATAATAAAATTCCCTAAATAAATATTTCATTCGGGACCTACTGCATCCATATAATGCCATGGGCAAGTTCAAAAGCATCTCATGGGAGCAAAGGTAATTAAAACTATTTTAATAAAGCAAGAAAAAATCTCAAAGAAAACTATTTGTATTGCACAGAAAGAAATAAAATTGAAAAAGAAATACATTGCATATCTAGGATACTGGATATCCCCAATTATATTGAATAGAAAAAAATTCCAACCTTACACTCTCTTGATTATCCTGAATAAAATAATATGGCACTCTGATTTTATTATTTAAAAAAAAAAAAAAACTTGAATTTCTTACTCCAAGACTAACCTTAGTTCATTCACTTTATTTCATCTGCCATTTTTTATCTTTATTGGTGTTCTTTTATGTTAGGCAATTTCATAATTTCAAATAGTTTAGAGTTTTATTGTCTCCTATTTCTTGCTTTAAAATTTTTTTTCTTCTACATGCTTTCTTACTTTGTATAAAATTTTTTCATTTTCTTTTATTACCAGTCATTTTTAATTTCCATTGCTTTTGATCTTCTCTTTACTTCTCTCCATCTCGTTTACATGACTATTCCAGTGTATCTGCCTTACATTCATGTTTCCTCTGTTTTTTTCCCTCTCCTCTCTTTCCAATCCTATCCATCTGTCTTCCTTTTTATTATAATTATTAAAAAAAAAACCTGGTGGGTGGCCTTAAAGTGTTGCAAGAACAATTTGTTACCAGGATACGTAAGGAGAAAAGAGCCACAGCAAACATTTAATTCTAATGAATATGTTTCTGTATGTGGAGGCAGATAGTTGATTCAAATCACTAGGTGGCACTATTCCAGATCTGATTCTAATGAGGTGGCTGTGTCCCTCCCCCTTCCTCTTTAACATTTATGTCCTATATATGGATTTCTATTCAAAAATTCATTTGGCCCTCTGCAGTATCTACTTTTGAAATCTAGGATATGTCATATCAGTTATCAAAAATAATGTAAAAACACTTAAGGGTTTATGACTGCTGATTTGAGTCTGAACTGGGGAGGAAATGGTTTCATTTATTTACTTTTCTTGTATGAAAAAAATGTAAATTTAACAACTTTATATATAAATTTGCTAATGCATAAAATTCCAACTACAGGTCCAAACATCCAATTTGTGAAGTAGAATGTATTAATAAGCATTTCATACAAACATGCCTTTCAAGATCTCCAATTTGAATAATTTTGATAATTTGAATAATCTATGCTGCGTCCTAATGATTATGTAATACACATCTGCTATTTTTGCCTACCTTGTACCCTTTCTTTTTGGGACCTGACCCTGCTCTACCTTTTACTAGCAAGGAGACTTTGGACACATTATGAAACCTCACTGTGCCTTAGTTTTCTAAATTGTAAATTGGGAATATTAATGGTATATCTCTTGGAGTTATTGTAAAGTTTAAATGAGTTAATATGTGTAAAACATTTAGAACAGTATCTGGCATATAGAAAATTCTAAGTGACACCTTTTATTCGCTCAAGATTTCCTTAGACCGCCTATTATTTTTAAGCATTAACTCAGGGAATGAAGATTTAAAGGGAACAGATCTGTAACTTATAAAAATGTAGATAAGTAATCAGATAATTGCAATGCAGTATGGTGTGATGGAGAGGAAGAGTATAGAATCCTATAGGATAAAATAGGATCAGCTGACTCAGTGTTTGGGTATAGGAAGGAGAGAGGGAAACCCTCCAAGATAAAGTTATATCTCAGTTGAAACCCAAGGATGAGAAGGTTTGACTGAATAAATTGGGAGGATAGAAGGTCGGGAATATTTTCTGGGAAAGTAACGAGCATATGTTCTTCCTGTAGGTATGACTAAGAAAGTAACACTGGCTTTATTCAAGAATTAAGCCATTTTTTTCTTAATGCTCACAGAGAATAATTCATTCTTATTCTCTATAAAGCACAAGTGAAAGAGTCATTTCAAGGACCAAAAAGAAGCTATTATAGCCTGGCCTACTGAAGTGTGACTATGAAATAATGAAACAGGTTTTTAAACAAAATGTGGCATGAATCTTTCCTCAGATAATATGCTGATCTCCCGCCTATAAAATGCTTCTAAATTTGAATAAAGAATGCATTTATGAATTTTATTTTCCAGAAGTGGTGATGGGTTTATACTGACTCATCAATTATTCTCTTCTTTAGGCCAATTGTGTGAATTTGCACATTAGCTTGATGTGGGATGGGAGATGAGCACAATCTGAAGCCAGTCACTAAACGAAGCCACTGAACACAAAAGCAATAAAAGCCTGGATTAAGTGGATTAGGTTTAAAAAAAAAAAAAAATCAACCAACCTTACATTTTACTCACTAGAATGAGATCACCCAAGGGTGAGAGAAAAAAAAATGAGTTCTCCATAACTTCTAGTCCCATAAAGATGTAGTCTTGATTTCCCAAGTGGATAAAACAAACTTCCTGTAGTATGTAAAACCTGAGCTGGCCTTGCCTTTTTTAAAAAAGCAAGCAGCAGAAATGTGAAGCAATGGGGTTAACTGTCCAGAAATTGAGTCGGAAAACCACCTACAAATCCTTGCAGGAAACATATTTTTGTAAGGCAGAGAATAGTGGACACTTCGTGTGATGAAATATGTAAGAGAAGCCTCATAGGTCTGTGTATGGATGCAAAGTAATTAAATCGAGCACTTACTGTAATTGCTTTCTACCATTTAGTCAAGTAGTGATTTAAATGACAGCCAAGCGGTATGGGTGGCAACAGGGTCAAGTATATTCCCAGCCCTGGGTGTGTCTTTCCAGTCTTCAATTTCTGTTTTTATGCTCCCTCTTATATGCATCTCCATTTGTGTATTAAACTATTAAACTTGAAGGCACGATTTCCTCTGCTTGTTCTCTCTCTCTAACTCTCAGGACCCAGATTCAGGGATTAATGATAGTCAGGAATCTTAAATAACTCATTCCTGACCTAGAACAATGAGGGATCAGATATGTGGGTGGGTTGAGATAACTCTGACAGTAATGTTTCCCCAGGCCTTGCCTGACAGCAGGTATATGATTCCCACAAAACACTTCACATCCTGAAGTTTAGCTATTGGCAACAACTTAAGAATTTTCCCTGTAAAAAATTGAACAACCAAGGGTGTCACCCTTATAGACAGCCTCTGCTTTCAGTGACCAAAATTCAGTAATTACTCCCACACTTCCCCTTCTTCCTCCTATTTGAATTATGGAAAATCTTTTCATTTCTTCTGAATAATTTGTGCCACCTATTTTTTAGGAATTTCCTGGAATGGATTGCAAGTAGCTAGTGATGCTACTTTTTCTTTTTTTAGATTTCCCCTGGTCATAGTATCTCTACTCAAAAAGAATTTATCAACAATCATTCCCTTATGATTGTGTTTTTTTCTTTTTTTACTTACAATTGGTTGCTACATGCTTTTAGTATAATACCCCATAAAAATCAAATAGCATTAAGTATTCAACAATGCCCACCTGTAGCACACTGTCACATATAATATATTATCTCATTCATTTTTCCACTCTTATTCATTCTATCATTACTATTTAAATATACACTTGCAATTTAAAATAAATGCACCCAACTATTTCTGGTCTTCTTCCCACTTGTACTACTGACCTTGAGATGCATGGGTGTGGCTCTTTTTCCTAAAGTGTTACACTCAGCTTGGCTTTTAACTTATTATTTCTTTTTTCTCCAGACTTGTTTTTTTCTTTTATCCTTTGCCCCCAATTTGCCTACCTTCCTTAGCTAATTGAATAACTTCATCAATGATCTCCCTTCCTGTTTTTCATCCCTGAGTCCAGTCTCTTCATATCTAATGACATATTAGTATTTACCAATCCCATTGCAGTTCCATGCCAAAGCCTTTGAAAGACTTACTTTGGAGAGAAATCAAGGGAAACATCAAACCCATAGAGTACATTAAAAGGAAAATTTTAAATATATATTAAGTGAGAACAGTATTTTATAATACAATCAAAACATTTATAAAACATTAAATAAATGTTGGAATTGGGACATGGTAATTCAAAGATAGATGGCTAAGGATAATGTGCATTTGCTGTGTGTGCGTATATTACGCTGTATATTGGATACTAAAGGCTAATCCATCTGCACCTAATATGTTGGAGGTTTTTTCATAGTAGACGATCTGTTATCTACAACTTACTCCTCAGCCTACAGTTTGCTGCCCTGCTAATAATGGTTTCAATCCAAAGGAGGTTTAGACTTAAATATTTAATCTTTTTGTCTCACCCTATGTTTTCAGAAATGGCACATTTTAAAGTCATGATTTTTACCCTGATCCCCTTTCCTCATGCCATTTAAAAACATGAGGCTTTTAGTACTACTCAATGAACAGCAAATATACTGTCTCATCAGAGAACTCCAAGTTTTACTAATCAGAACATAAACTTGTTCTGTAACATCAGACTAAGACAAGACAAAGACAATGAACGACGGCCGCCGAATTGCCCTGAGCTCCGAAGAAAAGGTGTCAATGTACTTACTGAGAATCACATGATACTTCCTTAATATTTTCAATATTATCGGGTAAATTATAAGACTTCCGTTTTCATCTCAGATCCTAAGTGAACTGAGATTTAAAAAAAAAAAAAAAATCTTTAATCCCAAACCACCAGAGTCTGTTCCAAGTAGAAACTTGAGATCAACTATTATTTTTCAAGCAGTCTCCAGAGTTCCTGGTAGAAAAGGGTACACAGAAAGAATAACCAAGCGTCAAATGCAGAGAGGGCTTCCAGAAAGTCAGCAATATTCGAGAGAAGACCTGAACTGGGCAGCTACTCTGAGATTGAGTTCCAAGAGCCATTCCGGTCATATTCTTCTTTGCCCAGCCTCCTCCTCACCCTCCTAATCAGTCTCAAGGATTCTAAAACCTGACCAAGCAGTTTCAATTAGAACTAGCTCAGCCTTTAGCTTTTGGAAGAGAAGTTAGCTAACTCTGGGCCCTCACCCTGTGGCATTTGCCTGGCAGCAGGGTTTCCAAGAATAGCTATTTTCTGTGGTTTTCTCAATCTCCACTCCCTAGGGAAACCAGGGAGTATAAACTTTTTTTCGGTTTTAAGGTTGTTTTAAGCATCAGCAAAAATGTTTGCCTTGAGTTTTAGCCAGCATCTTATTTTATCTAAATGAATTCCCAAATCTCAACTTACATAAACCATAATGCCCACCAGACAGATCAGTAAGTTTCTATTCTGTAACATTAAACAGAAATAATTAAAAGAAGGCTAAGTGACCCCAGAAAAAATATTCATTGAGTGACAGGTAGGGCAAGTTAAAACTGAAAGCCAGTGCCTCAGGTCTGGGATTAAAATACTATTTTGAGTCATAATTGATGTTAATTGCTCTGGAAGGGAGTTCTTTCAACACATTTCTTTGACAAACGTATAGAGAAATTTAAGAAGGAAAATGGAATATCTCTGAAAATTCATTTGTAATAGAAAATAAAAAGCAGGGCAGAGCACTAAGAAAAAAAATTATAGCATCACCTAACTCCCAACACATAAATATCATTTGCAAGGAAATAATGTTTCTGCCACTTGCGTTAAAATTAGAATTACAAATGGAACACTTGCGAATGTTTCCATAAACTCAGAGTGCAAATAAGTCATATATCTTCTAGTTCCTAATTAACCAATCTAAGCTTTCACCTGTCATATTAGCAGGATGCTCACGAGAGAGTCAGTACAGTATAGCAGGAAAGAGTACAGACTCTGGGGCTAAATTGGTTCCACATACTTCTCACTTACCATTTGTAGGATTTGGGGAAGCATGAAAGGATTACGTAATTTTCCCAAGATCATATAATTATAGTCTAATTTCTATATCTAAGCTGTCATAGCAGGAGCTCTGATTGATTTATTTCTGTTCACCTTTCTTTGCTACACAGTACAACTATAAAAAAGTAGCCCTATAAACTGGACAGATAAGGCTATTGACAAATAATCCTATCAGTTTGATAGATAAGGCAAACTCCCACAGATCCAGTCCCTAAACAGACTATCAAGGATACCCCACCCTCCAACGCTGTCCGTTGGGTAGAAATGGTGTATTAGTGTCCTGTGGCTACTGTAACAAATTATCAAAAATATGGTGGCTTGAAACAACAGAACATTATTATCTCACGTTTCTGGAGGCCAGAAGTCTGAAATCAGTGCTGGACTGAAATCAAGTTGTATGTGGGCAGGACCATGCTTTCTCTAGAATCTCTAAGGGAAAATCTATTCCTTTTTATTTACAGCTTCTAGTGGCTGCCAGCATTTGGCTTGTGATGGCCTTCGTGGTCACACCGCTACCTCCTTTTCTATATGTGTATGTCAAATCTCCCTCTAGTTCTCTCTTAGAAGGATACATGGGATGGCATTTTGGGCCTACCCAGATGATCCAGGATAAACTTCCCATCTCAAGATCCTCTCAAAACACAGAAAGCATAAAAACATTTTTCACTGCTTGTCCTACTGATTATAGACACAATATTTACCTCCCAGGGAAAATTTACAACCTCCCTCCAAGATAGAAGCACACACACACATGCTTCTATCTTGGGAAAATGGGAAGGTTTTCCGGTGCCTCAAAAATTATTAACCTATCCAAGGACATCCAAGGTGACCTTCTAGCTTTTCTCTCATTAAAGCAAAGCAAGTAAAAAGCGACTTTGTTCATGCAATGCCAAAACAACTAAATAAATAAGTTCCAACCTGTGCTGTGAGGTAGTGTAAAAACTAGAGAGTGAACTAAGGAGATTACTCTTTCTTTCATTGGAATTTGTTTTAGACAACTTTTCTCTTGTTCCCCATTGCGGTATACAGGAGCTTCATTGCCTTCCTTCATGGTCAACATTCTATTTCTTCTTTGCTTGTCCTAGTTTATATTATGTTTCTTGTGTCTGGTTGTGAAGGACATGGACTCAGGGCCCAGAAAGCTGGGCTCAAAGCCCTGCTTAGTGTTTTCATAGCTCTGTAGTCCTAGACAAGTTACTAAACGCCCTCTCTATACTTGTTTCTGATCTGTTTTTTTTTAAAAAAAAAAATCAGCTCATTGTCTATTACGAAGATTAAATAAATTAATACAATGCTTAGAATAGTGTCTGATACTTTCCCTTCCTTGTTCTTTTCATGTAGAGATCTCCCGGTCATTCATTCCCCATTATGCACCGAAGGATTTGGTATGTGATTCACAGGATGCCATTCAACTTCAAGGACTGGAAACATAATAGATAATTTAGGCATCCTCAATGATGACTTACTTCCAAACTCTTAATCTTTGGGGGTGAATTTACCCTGAAACTAATAAAGCAGAAGTTTTAGGGTCCCTGCTCATTTGCATATGCCCTGTCCAAGGCCTAGGAGCTACTTTGTCATCTATATTCATAATTTTTATTCTGCCTTTTGAAAAGAATCCTGCCCCAATGATATAAGCTTCAGGTCCCACAAGAGCTGAATCTATCCCTGCTCCCTTCCAGTGACTTTCTGTACTTCAATCACGTTCTACAGTGGCCACTCCAGAAACTGGCAGCAGCCTCAACCTGCTCCTGTATTGAAGTTGCCTTACTCTGACCAAAACACTCTAGTTTTTCCAATTTTCTCTTTAGAGTTACCTAAAAGTCAAATTTTTAACCCCATAATAATTTTGGTCTTCATAAATTATTAGTTAACTTTTTTAAAAAATTAGAAAAATTTTGTGGTTCTATATTTTTTAATACACAGATAATTTTAAAACTCTGTTATCATATGTTAGATGTCTTAAAATATTTCCATCATGAAAAAAGAGCCCTTATGCTCAAAAAATTGGGTAACCTTGCATTGGAGTTACCAGTTAAGTCAAGGTACAAATCAAACAGTTCATTTTGAATTATAGATCATCAACTTCCAATGTCCCTATTTACACAGCAGAATTTTTTTTACCATGTTGATGTTCAGTGGAGATATATTCCCAATGAAATATTCAAGAGCCTCTCTATCCACAAAAACATACCAACGTCACCTGTCACTAAGAGCTTTGCCTCAGAAAGTTGAAAAGTAACACGTGTTTTTATTTATGATCTTACCTTAGGCCCAAATCTAATATTTCAGTATTCTAACTTTCAAAACCAAAATTCAAACATTAAAAAGGGAAATCAACGATGACCAATATTTAATAAGCATCAAAGATTTGCCTGAGTTTTTTAATTGTTCTAGAATAATGTAATAATGAGGAGGTAATGCATTGTTCATACATCAGAATTCACATTGCTGGATTTCAATGCCTGACCTCTACTACCAACTTCGAGACTACAGTCAAATTAATCAAATTTTCCCTGCCTCAGTTTTCATATTTGTAAAAAATATTACAGTTTGTACATAATGAAATAGTATTGAGGATTAAATAAGTTAAAATGTAAAATAGCATCCTGGCTCATAGGAAATACTCTATAAAGTTTAGCTATTTTTGTTACTAAATGTTATTTTAATAAAGCAGGCCATTTGTCAGAGTTCAGATATATTTCTAATCATATTAAAATTTTGTAAAGGTTTTATTATTATATTTTTATTTAAGATTTTACCTTCAATGTAGACTAGGATTTTCCCCAGAAATAAAAACATTATATGGTGATGGGGGCAGCTTATGATCTTGATGTCCAAATTTTAGGAATATAGCTTCAGGAATAGAATTCTTTAAAATGCATATTTATATATGGGATATAAACCAGAAATTTCAAAGACTAAGAGTACATTCAAGACTGTGTCTTGCTCCAAAAGAATATTTTTAGAAGAGTACTCTCCCATCAAGCATTTATTGAGGATGACACAGTGATAGTAATTAGAATAAATATATCAATAAAACTTTATACTCTCATGAGTTTATAATCTATTAAGAGATAACATACTTATATAAAACTGAAAAGTGTGATGATTGAATATATAGTTTAAAGTATATAAGTTTAAAGTTTCTCTTAATTAGAAATAAGCCATTTTACCCATATTGAAGGGTTTAGCCATTTATTTTCATGATTATTTCCATTTTAGACTTTTGTTTACTAATGAATTTATCTTTCTGCCATCACTACCTGAGGCGATGAAAATGTGTTCTGTTCTAGTCCCTTGATGAAATTTTAATGTCAAAAAATATTAATATACTGTTTAATTTGCTGCTATAAATACAGAATGATTCAATATTACTTAATATAGGTATGTAGATCAGAGTTCCCTTAAGCAGGACAGAATTAAGCCTGCTTGTCTTCTTTACCAAATCAGTACCCAAGAACAGAAGAAATTCCTGCAGAGAATTAATGTGGATTTAAATCAGATATATAGCAAATTTTGCACCTAAGTCAGGGCTTACCTTTAAATCAATCAAAACACATTGCTTTGCATTTTGACACCAAAAGCTGAAAGTCAGAGAACTACACTTAGGCCATTGAAGGCTACTGGCTCATAAAGTGGAAATGTCTCATCTGAGTCATTTCAGTCTGGTGTGTCTAGTAATTGGGGACTTTTCCCAAGGTGCTCATGGATGTGAAAGCATTTCTCACCCACTAGGTGTGGGCACAATGCCTGTATAGCTGATGCATCTGGGTGTGGCTGGGTTATGATGCAGCATAAGCAAAATCCCAGCATTTCAATTGTTTAGGGTGAACCAAATTTAACTCCACTTCAATTCATAGCTCTATCTCCCAAGGGCAGAAATCAGAGACTGGTAGAATGCAGGAGTTGGGGGTAAGGGTGTGGTGGAGGGAAGTAATTTTTTTCCCCCCGGTTATATTTATGGAGGGGCCTAAAAGAGAAATGTGTGTGAAACGAATTATACATCTCAACCTCCTTCACTCTTATCTGGAATGAATAGACTGCTTTGTCATATAGCTGCTGAGGCTAATCCTCTAAACTCCCACAGTCTTCTCAGTCTACTGCCTGAGTACCTTTGAAGCCGGGATTTAAAACCCTAAATATAGAAGCAGGATTACTGGTTGCAAACTGCTGAAAAACTTTAAATACTTCCTGGAAAGAGAAGGGGAAGGGTGTACAGTGGCATGAGGAGGGATTAATGGGGAAAGAAAATGTCATTTTTTTAAAGAAATAGTAAACTTCAATTTAGCATAGTATTTTAATAAATTTGAGTTCTCTTTTCCTGACTGTCAGAGATTTTGTGGATTTTCAGTTAGAAATTACATCCAGTCAATTTGAGTCTTTACTTATAAAATGCCCTATTTTCTTCCATCAATTGAAATTCATCTCTTCTGTAATCTCTGCTAAGGCTGATTTACAATATCCTACCACCAATTCTGCTGGCTCATTTCTTGCTTGGGTTTTCTGGTTAGCAGCCACACTCTGTTCCCACTTTTATAGTTACCATAGATAAGAATCCAGCAAGGTGCCTCCTGCTGACTGAATAGGCAAGACTTCTTACCTATTTTTTATAAATCTGGACGTTCTAGGTTAGCACAGAGTAAGGGCTAATGTATATATTTTAATAATTGCATTTGATACTAGATTTGGAACTGATAGTGAATGAGATTCTTGTGGTATCTGAGGTTTTGGGGCTATTCACAATATTTAATTTTACACTCTGGTCAGTTATTGTTAGGATGGCACTGCCTCATCTTGATAAACTCGAGAGTTGCCATGTGATTTTCTTTGACCAGTGAATGAGTGTTATGAATGTCATTTCCAAGCAGAAGCTTTAAGAAGCATTGCACATTACCACATGTTCTTTGTCTCTCCCACAATAAATGGCAGTATTCCAGAGAAGAGGTCGAATCACCAAGAAAGGACAACAATGTGAGAACAGAGACCACAGTCAGTGAATAGCAATAAACCTTTGCTTGAAGTAATTGATATTTGAGGATTGTATGTTACTGCAGCATAACCTAGCCTATCCCAACTAATATATACCATAACATGCTTGCTTCTGGGTTCACTAAGCTGTTGAATATTATTGTCTTTCACTTTTAAATACATCTTTTAAGGAGGTGTTTTTCACTAAATGTCTTCAAAGTAATTTTACACATTTTAAAAGCAGTCAAAGGAAATGAAAGTTAAGTCTAAACCTAATGAAATCCAGGCAGAGTAAAAATAGATCTCAAAGCTCCAGCTGTCTTCTAGATTCCATTGTATGAATATTTTCATAGGATAAATGTTTTGCAGATGAAATCAAGCACATTTTTCACTTCAGTCCTTCACTAGGATAAAAGCAAATTCATTACCCACCAAGTGATGGAAAATACAGTTTATTCTTAGCTCACCAACAGTAGCCCAAAGAATATTATTAAACTGAGATAAACAAACACAGACATTGTTGAAAACAGAGAAGATAAATACATAGGAATTTCTAGCTCCACCTTAATGACACTATACCACAAACGACTCAGCACTCCAATACAATATTCTAATGCAATATTTTTTTAACGATATATAATACTTTTCTTGTAATCCCAGAGGGATTATTATTGTAATCATTTTCTTTGTCATTAATTGAAACATTTTTAACCCTTTGCAATTTTTTATGAGTTTATTTTATTTTAAAATTCATCATATTGCAATTTTCTTCTCTAGGTTTTAATAAAGTAAAGCAAAATGTCATCTGTTCATTTGTCAGGTATGAATTAGAATTTGAAATTAGTAAATTGTAAATGTGCCTATTTCTCCAGAAACAAAAGATTAATTCCAAAAACCCCTTAAATTTGCATGACTTAACTCCACAGCATTTGGACTTCATTTACTTAAGTAGAGATTAAGAAAACAACTATTTTTCTAATCATGGTCTCCCTAGCAATAGGGCCAAAATCATAGATATTACCTTCAACATAGAAAAATTTTCAACCTATTGCTTAGGATAGAGATTCTTTCAGAAACACATAGAGAAAGGTAAAGACTAGAGACTTCTTAGTGACACAGACTAGAGTTAGCTATTTTGTAATAGTAAAAACAAAATTGGAGTCTATCCCTCTATTTCTCTCCTATACCAGAGACTAGGGAGTCTCTGTGGAGAATATTAGTAAACATTTTTACAATAATGGGGATCTCTCTGTGGGTCTGAAGGCAGCTAGCAGATCTTCCACTCTTTTTTGTTTATTTTCATTCCAGATAATAATGCTACAACAATAACAACAAAAAGATTCAACCACAATTCTTAGTATTTTACAACTTCTTTTCACATTTTTCAAATATGTAATGCATGTCTCTTATGTGATAGGCACTATACTAGTCTTCAAGAGTATAATGGTGAGCAGAATCTACATTGGCCTTACCCTGGGAGAACATACAACACAGTGAGAAAGATAATCAAATTGACAATTAAAAGATTGTAATAGAGGATATTCCAGTGACAAAAATATGCAGCATAAGCACCTACTCTGGTCCAAGAATGAGAGCAGAGGGAGATGCATGAATACTTCTAATAATATCACCACCGGAAATGAAATTAGCCATGCAAAAACGTGCAAGCATACCTCAGGGTGTTATAAGCTAGAGAAAGTACCTCGGAGCACAAAATCCTGACCAGAATCTTTAGAAAACTAAGGTGGATGTCTATGTACAAATGGAAAGTCCTGTCACAGTTTGAGCTCCACAGCTCTAAAAGCACAGGAAATAAAGCCAGGGAGTGCAGTGAAGGAAGCAGATGACAACCAAGTCAGAAAGGAAAGGATCAGAAAGAATTGTGGAAGCAATACAAAAGTACACTAGCTTAGGAGTCAGGTGAGCTGGGCACTGAGTATTTTAACTGTAAACTATAGCACTGTCAATGCCTAGATATAGTTTATCATTCAGCTATCACTATAAAACTATAAGGCAATTAGCATATTATCCCATCTTAAAGATGAGTAAAATGAGGCTTAGATAGGATAAGTAAGTTAAATCTTTCTGCCTTTCAATCCTGAGCTTTCAACTACTAGGCTACTGCCCATTAGAGTTATCCACTAGAATCACATACAAAGATTTTTTTTTTAATCCCAATGTCCAAGCCCATACCAGAGCAATTCAATCAAATTCTCTGGGGTAGGGCTCAGACATGAGCATAAGCTTTCCAGATGACTCTAATGAAGTGCCAAAATCGAGAGCTTCTCTGTTACTAAGCCACTAGATGACTTTGAAAACATATATAAATTTCCCACTTAGGTTCTTATCAATAAATCAAAGACTACATTATTTTTGAGGTCCCTTCCAAGTCAAACATTCTTCAGTTATACACAAAGAAATTTCTATTAAAATGAATGTTTCAAAAAAATTTGAAAATGAGAAAGGGAATTTATGGCCTAAGTAGGTCATTAATTGCATAGATCTCATCTTGTCAATAGTTAGAATCTTGATGTATATTTATGGATCATCAAAATCCAAGGTCTTTTAACATTATAATAAGTCCACTATTGGAATCCAGTAAATGAGTGAGTTAATTACTCCAGTGTTATGTGATGAATCACAGGAGACAGGAAAAACTGGAAATCAATTCCAGTTAGTGATCTTAGATAATATGTAAGCCATTGCAATAAAAATTATGTAAAATTATGATGCTTATTAATTTTAGAATTAATATGTAGCTTGTGTGCTTTTTCTTCCTGAAAGATCTCTCTAACATAGAGTTTCAGAGAGCTGCTAAATTGACGTAGTTATGAAACAGAAGTTTAGGGAGAGAGAAATAGAAGCTGGCACTGAGTAATAAGAAACGGTCTGCAAAGACTAATAGAGCATTTTCCATACTTAGTGGAACAGCTCAGAAAAGTAGAAAATAGAAAAAGAGAGCAGATAAGCTTTGAATAAGTATGACAGAAATCCACATGGATTTTTAATTTGGAAAACAATAAATTAAGCAATTTATGCCTAATAAATGATTTTTGTATGCTAAACCCCTAGGATGATTCGCGGTATATAGTACTTACTTCAGGGGAACTGACTGAGCCCATAGAAAAGAAACAGGAAAAATGAGAATTCTGTTTTTAAAAACTAAAAAAGAGACTAGACAAGCCGAGAGTAGTACAACACTTATAAAATTTTTATATTTCCAAATTTATTGCAAGTTTGAATGCCAAATCATGGCCCATATTCAATTGCATTATGATGGGGCAGAACTGTTCATTAAAAAAAAATTCAAGCTCTTTTAATCCCAATGAAACAGTAACTGGGCTTTTAGGCATAATCAAATACCATTTCGCAAGTTAAAAACAAATAGCCACTACTGTCCATGAGGTCTATTCATACAAAATGGGTCTTAAGGCAACCTGGGCTTTGGAATGCTTGTACCTTAGTCATGGGTATTCATGCTGAATCACTAATAAACAGCATCTGGTGATTTGAATGTTTTTTGTGAACGTCACTTTCTCAGCCAGGAATTAAATGTCAAAAGGCATTAAAGATTCAAGCACGTTCCCCATCACTTCAGCCCAAGGTTGTAAGTCATTATATCTCTTGCTTCCTAAACAAAACCATGAATATACAAAATGGGTGAGTCTGGCACAAAGCTTAGATTACCTTACTTCATAGCAACTTTATAACTTGGCACTGTGAAATTTGTCCACAGACATTTTCACCAACCCTTTGAGATAACAAGCAAGTAGAAGAGGTATGAGAAAGACAATATATAAAGTTATTAAACTGAAAGAAAAAAAAATAAGAAAAGAAAGAAGCAAACAGAAAAGAAAGAGAACCAGAAAGAACATAGAAGTGAAAAGAAGGATGTGATAAGGGGTGATGAGATACACATTACCCTGAACTACATTTGGTTAGTATTTAGTTTAATTTAACAAATATTTGTTCAGTACCAACCAAGCATCAAGCACTGTTCAAACACCTAGAAATAACAATACATAAGATCTAGTCCATTCTTTAAGGAACTCACAGTCCTTTGGGTAAACACACACATGCATTTAAATTTTCAACTGACAAACTAATTTTGGAGTAAGTACTACATACCAGCCATCATCTTAGGGGCTTAGCATGCAAAACTCAATGTCATGTCATAATTTCTGTGCCAACAGTAAGAATAAAACACCATGGGGGCACAGAGAAGAAAGCGATGACTTCTGTGATGAGGCTTCAGAAAGTGTTAACATCAGAGGCCTGGGGGACAGAACTGGGTCTTACTCTTGTACCAGTTGTGTGACTTCAGACAAGTTTCAAATCATTATCATCCACTACAATATTCTTAGAAGGCAGACTTTTTTTATTATTATTATTCTATGACAATTCTAATAATAGTGCCTGCACACCCAAATTCACAGATTAAAACCATTGGAAGAACAATCTTCTCACTCAACTATTCATAAGGGTGACTCAACCAGATTTTCCAAATTGAAGACAGTCTGCCATTAAGACAATCTATGTTGATCATATTTCTAGATACCAGGACTAAGGACCAGAGGAGCGCAAACCCTATTGTGAACTGCGCAAGAGAGACCTAGATTGCGCACTCTGAATGAGAATCTAATGCCTGATGATCTGAAGTGGAGCTGAAATGGTGATGCTAGCGCTGGGGAGAGGCTGCAAATACAGATTAACATTAGCAGAGAGGTTTGACTGCACAGAGACCATAATAAATCAATTGCTGGCAGACTCATATTAAAACCCTATCAGTGAGTAGCAAGTAACAATGCAAGCCTGCATCTGGTGGCAGGCTTTATAGTGTCAGGTGAGTTGATGTACTTCAATTGTACAGCTGCATCTAGTGGCATCTGATTCTGCATTATATATAATTATTTCATTATATATTACAATGTAATAATAATAGAAATAACATTTACAATAAATGTAATACGCTTGAATCATCCTGAAACCATACCCACCCTGCAACCCAGTCCATGAAAAAACTGTCTTCCATGAAATCAATCCCTGGTGCCAAAAAGGTTGGGGACTGCTGCCTCAATGGGCACTGTCATAGCTTTCCACTCCCACACTGTTTATGGCACATTGAAGTGAGCGATTCAAAAATTTGTCATCTTATTCAGGCATAGAGTGTTGAACCTGCTTATATATCCAATCTAACTCTATCTATCAACGAACGAGAAAAACCAAGGGGAAAAAAATTTGAATGATATTCCAAAGTCATAGAACTGGTTAATGAAGCATCTAACATAAATGGTTACTCAACTCAGTCAAGAAAATGATCAGGGTTTAGCACAGAGTGAAAAATCGTTTCTATAAGTCTGCCTGTGTTTCTGTTCTAGGAAAAATGGTACCCGTGATCCTGGAGTAATAGAGAGTGGGAGAATGTTTCTGAGGAAGAAAGGTAGAAGATAACAGTAAAACTAATTAGACACACACACACACACACACACACACACACACACAATTAATTTTCAGTGTCGATAACCCACCTGTTCCTTGACTATTTTAAAGGAAATACTCACTCCAAGAGAAATAACTCTCTCACACTTATGTCTTTGAATTTAACTGAGAGTTCGCTTTTCCATCTTAATGGGACAGCAACCTAATTTCTTCTATATGCCTGACATGTTACTAGTTCATGACTAAATAACTAATAAATAGCTACAGACAAGTAAATCTCAAGGGGCCTCCAGGGTACAGCTTGAGTGTTAATAAATCTAGTCTTGAAGTAGAACTGGCAATCTCAAAAGGAAATTGTTCTGAGCGATTCGCATCTCCACCCATTGCAGCAATTACCTCTCTACAAATGTTTTGCTAATCTTAACCACCACCTTATAATACAAAATGGGATTTTGGTATGTCAATCTATATTGGTTGCATGTTTAAAAGAAAGGCTAAATATGGTTCAGAATGATATATTTTATCTACAAGAGTTCAGTCTAATTATTGTCTCTAATAATCTGCTCTTTAACAAAACTAATATTAGAAGAAAATTCTGTATCACTATTTCTTCCCTCTTGTTTTGCTACATATTGGCAATTCCTCATCAGAAGATCCAAGCTTATTCTATATGTGATGGCAGAAGGGAGAATCAAAGAGAAATGGAGGAATTTGTAATTCCCATTGGGATTTGACATAAAGTTTACAATAACTCACCATTTAGTTAATATGGTTGTTCATTTCTCCCATCATGTGATATTCAAATGTGTGTGTGTGTGCACGTGCGTGTGCTGGGAACTGTGAAGGTTGAGGTGAAGAAAATAGACAAATAGTAACAGTAGAGCTTAGACGTGGTATCTTGAAAGGTGTGTCTCAAAACACAAAAGCAACAAAACTTGGCCAGTTCTCACCCATTTGTAAATGGATTGAATGAACTCCAGAAATCTCAGTGATTTTTCCAGAACGAAATGGGTGAAATGAACTGGTGAGAATAAATGCTTATTATCTCTCAGATTATCAACCCCCTTTAAATCTAATGCTTTATCAATTGACACTTAACCAGTTGCTTTGGAAATGTTCTAGATTTCCATGATCTCAATTAGATGATGTGTTCCTCTAAGTCATAGTCTATATGTGCTCTGCTTCTGGTACTTCTTCTATGTTTTTTTATTACCACTTTGTCCCTTGTTTCTCCTCCACCACAATACACAGAGCACTTAAAAAATAGCAAGCTCAATAAACATTCATCATCTGAACCCAAATGGTAGCATTTTTCTGGAGTACCATACATATAAGGCTAAAGCCTTCTAAACTTTTGTTACTACAACTGGCTTCCTGTTTTTATATTCATATTTTCTTGACTTCATGTCCTATAGTCTCAGAGCTTTTATTCAAATTTTGCCTCCTCAACAAATAGCTGTTTTTATTGTCTCTATCTTATCAGAAAAATTATCACCTTTCATTCTTAATTAAATTCTAAAAAAAATTTCTAAATTTCTTCTAATTTTTATCTCAGCCCTAGAGAATTTTATTATTGAGACTACAGTGAAAAAGCATTGGGATAGGAGTCAGAAGATGTCAGTTAAATCTTGCTTCTATCTATTCTCAATGCTGTAGCAATCTCTGCATTGCCGTATTTATGGTCTGATGAGTGAATTAGTAACTGAATGAATGATTGTCACAATTTATTAATCTATTTTTGACAGATCACAGTCTTTTGGAAACTTGGTTTTCTCATTTGTATAACAAGAGTGTTATAATCTATAATCTTAAAATTAAGAAAAATAATCCTAAAGAAACAAAATCATTATCTCAAAGACATAGCTGCACTCCATGTTCATCACAATGTTATTCACAATAGCCAAGGTATGGAAATAATCTAAGTGTTCATCAACAGGTGAATAGATAAAGAAAATGTGGTAATATACACAATAGAATATTATTTAGCCTTTAAAAAGAAGGAAATCTAACATTTGCAACAACATGGATGAAATTGGAGGATATTATGCTAAGTGAAACAAGCCATGGAGACAAATACTGTGTGGTATCACTTATATGTAGAATCTTAAAAAAAATAAAAAAAATAAAAAGTAAAATCAAATTCATAGGAACAGAGAATAGAAAAGTAGTTGCCAGGGACTTGGAATGGGGGATGCAAGAAGTTGGTAAAAGGATATAAACTTTCAGTTATAAGATGTATAATAAGATGACTATAGTTGATGCTGTGTTGCATAATTGATATTTGCTAAGAGAGAACTTTAATGTTCTCACCAAAAGAAAAAAACAGTAAATATATAAGGTGATGCATGTGTTAAGTAACTCAATAGGGGGGATGTTTTCACAATGCATATGTATATCAAATGATCACACTGTACACTTTAAATATCTTATAATTTTATTTGTTAATGATACATTAATTTAAAAAACACATAAAAATTTTAAAGGAAATATTGGGTACTTATATTTTACCAGGTATTTAAAATAGATTTAAAGCTGCTAATATACAGAAAATTATATACATAACTTAGTCATTACAACTTATCCATTTTACATAGAAGAAAACCAAAATTCACTAAAACTGTAACTGGCCCAAGGTCACACAGTGAGAAAGTGTTAGAAATGATTTCTAATCTCAGGTCTGTCTGTCTCCAACATCAATACTCTGACCTCTCTGTCAGAGAACTTCTCTTTATCCTAGTTTTTTTTGTTTTTGTTTTTTTTGTTTTTTTTGTTTTTATCACTGTATGAACTCCACATTCCTAATCTACACTTGATTTAAGTAAACAGTGCCTTAAATCTTAGTAGCTTTCCAATGCTTTTCAAGTGTCTTTAAATTAGGCATGCCATTCAGAAGACCAAAGGAATGACTGTGTTACAGGAGACAGAGACAGATATCTCAGTTTTAAAAACTTCATTCATTCTTAGTGTTTATTCATGGTAGACACTTTAGGGTCCCTTGCTGAACTGCATTTAAAACTCTGCATAGAGTTATACACTACGCTTCAAGAAATGCAAACAGAGCCTTTCCTTTTTTTCTTCCTGGTTCACTGAAAATTTAATTATTCTAATAGTGTGACATATATCTGGATTTACAAGTAATCTCTTAAGAGTGCTCTGCATCCATTTTGCTGTTCCCTGAAGCTACCCATTTCTGTCTGCTAAAACACCACAGTTCAGCAGTTTTGTTTATTTTAATACTTATTTCAGCCTACAAACCAAAGGTTAGTGACAAAGGGTAACTCAGACTGCACATTCCTTAATCTTTTCTCGCTGCACTTAACAAAATTAGGCTTTTAAAACTGGTGACATTTTTTTACTTTTAGGAAAATGCTCTATGTATCTCAGATAGAACATTAGATGATTTCATAATCATTTTCCAGACAACTTTCACCTAGTTTGCATATGTTTCCCTTTAATCAAAATGAGTTTAGCACTAGAAAAACATTTATTCTACTTTTTAGAAAAGATGGTCTCATGCTAAACTATGACAAATGTTTTAGGGTTTTCTATTAAAATTTAGCTTAAATGATAAGAGAGTACATTATTAAAAGCTTGTAACCAGTTTTCAGGAAATGAACCTGAAGTATAATTGCAGTTACCTAAAACTAAACTGTTCCCTGACCATGCTAATCCATCTCATTTTTCTCAATCTTAGCCCTCAGCAATTAGTCTTGTTTTCCTTCTACTTTTTTGTTAGTATCCTTAAATTACTGATATTTGTAATGATGATCCAAGTACATTATAAGATCAGAATCATCAAGAAAGTGCCATAATTCCAACCACAAGAAAGCTCACTAATACATTTTAGAATGCCTATTCAACAACAAAAGTTGAAATAAAATGTAGTCATAGAACTCACTGTTAAATAACCAGAAATCCAACTAAATAGAACAACCCATTTACCAAGAAGTCTAGTTAATCATATATTCTAGCGCATGTCATACTTGAATCACAAGGTCAAGAATATCCTGCTGTTCCCAAAGTTAATTTTGGGTTGATTCATATATAAACAGGTATTACAGAGAAACCAGGCCAAGTGTTCCTGCAGAAAGCCAGTGGACTTTTATGGTTGTTCTTCCCACATGGTGGGAGGCAGGAGGGGATGGAGGATAAAAAGAGGCATAAAGGCCTCTGGGGTCAAATGCCAACTTCTATTGAGGTTCTGTTCACACTGCTCCACTTATTCAACCTCACTTCATCACAGCAGAGAGCACAATGCTATGAGCCAGATGTAAATAGCCCCTTTTGGAGCTGTCAGACATTTTTGGTGGTTCACCAGCCTGACCTTCAAAATCATGTTCATGACATTTATCTCAAGCCTAAAAGTTCCATGCCAAAGAATTTAAACTGTGTAAGCATAGAAATAGCAAGCTTTTACATCAAAGTTCAAACCTCCATTTAAAACACACACTTGCACGCACATACACACACACACACACACACACACACACACACAATATGCCCCACTTAATTTTTTAATCCTGGGGGGAGAGGAAAAACACAGAAAACATTGCTTTGTTTTGCTTTGTTATTTCATGACATTGAAGCATAAAAATTGAAGTTTTAAATTAAACTTAAGGCATAAATATTTCTTCACATATAAATAAATTTTCAAGAAAAATCATGTAAGATTTAGTTTTTCAACATTGACCATTCCACATGAGGCAGGGTTTTTTTTTTTCTGAATGTTTTCTATTTATTTTGTGTTCTTAAAAGCATCTGAAACACTCAGTCATAAAAGTAAAGTATACAGTGGATTTTTTTCTAAATACCTCAAGTGTTATTATAGCCAAAGTTGTCTGCTGTCTTTCTTTTGTTTAACCATGAACTCTGAGTTACCCTCTAACTACGACAGACAGCTCTCTCTCTTTGGCAATGCTATCCTGGGATAATTTATTTTGTAAAAATAAGCAATATAATAAATTTGCAAAAAAAAAAAAAGAGAGAGAGAGAGAGAGACAAATCTACCTGTACCTCTAGTAATCAAGGCTAGTCTTCCCAGAGATCTCTTTAGCTATCTTGTTCTTCTCCAATAATGACGTATCCTTCTACAACTAATTACACTTCAAACAGGTCAACAGTAAACACATAAGCACTTTCCAATGGTTCATATGGTCTACTTTCCCTGAGCAGCCACATCCTGAGAAAGAAATCTCGTCTTTCTCTCCCTTTGTATCCTCCACAATGCTCTGTCAGTAAATATTTAAGTATTCTCTGATTTACTGTTTCTTCAAAACCACAAAACCACACACACACACACACACACACACAAATTGTTCTTACAAAACAGAAGGGAGTTTCTTTGTCATATGACAGATGATCCATCTAAAAGAAGGGGGTTCTCAGGCTGAAAGTGAATCTAAGATGCACTTTTGCAGGCACTAAAACAACTGTCTCGGTGCTCTCCGTAGAGCTGAAAACAATGAGGTCCTCACCGACACTTGCACTTAACACCTGCTGGCCCACCCCGCTAAGCAGGCCAGCAGAGTAAGGCAATTATCCAGGTGACTCATGGAAATAAGCCATTTTTAGCTGAAATATCTAAGCAGTTCAAGCTAAAGTAGGTTGTTACCTGGGTCATTCAGGCAAAAGCAGGTTGTTTTGTTTAAATTTTCTCGTAGTAGGGGATTGGTAGAGGCCAACAGAACAAAAAGGTCAGCCAGAAGTCCTCCCAAAACCCTGAACTTGCTGCTTATGGCATGACAGGTGGGCTTCATGAGCTATGGAGAAAGGAAAGAAACTAACATTTTGCTTGTCTCATATCCCACTGCACACACACACAGATGTAATCTTAATCTGAAATCAAGCTTTTGGTCTTAAGAAATTACCTTTCATTATCATTGATTGGTAGAAATCCAGAAGAAACACATAATTATAGCGCTCTTGACTGTTTAAGCACTAAGAGGCACTTCACAGACATCAGTTTATTTAACAACAGATCCTGACACCAAAACTGTAGTAAAGTTCCTGGTCCTTGTAGAAATAACATTTAAGATCTCTGTTGTTCATGTTGAACAGAATACTGTTTCCTGGCTACGATATCTGATGCATGTGAGTCTTTTACACACCATAGCAAAGGTATAATTGATGACTGCCATTGGGAGAGATGGATGCTAACACAAGCTTCCCTATCTTGTCTGCCCAAGAGCTTTGTTAAAAAGCTGCTTCCTTACCTCATCATGTGATTTCCTGCCAGGGCCAGGAACCATTTTGCCTTGTTGGCTCTTTGCATCATCATTACTTGAACTTGTGTCTCAGTAGGATGTTCTGTTTTATTTGCATACTCTGCTCACTATAACTCTAAAACCACAGGCTCTGCCAGAGAGATTATTATAAGTCATTGTGCTTTTTCATACCACAGCAAGCTCAGCTTCAGAGATAGGGGACAGAGAATGATCAAACAGTATAGAGTAAAATAAATAAGATACTCCCTGGAGTAAGACTTTTCTGCAACCTCCAGGGACATTTCTTGGCCATTGATTAGTTCTCCTGTTATCCCCTTGATAGTTAGACATTCACAGTACAGACTTTGGAGTCAGACCAAGCAATCATAGAATTCTGGTTCATCCATTTACTCATGCAATGACTTTAGAAAAGTTGCTTTAACTTCTCTAAGCCTCGGTTTCCTCATCTCCAATATTAATACAGTCTTACATAGTTGTTGGGAAGATAAAATCAGATGATGTCTATAAAGCATTTAGCATAGGGATAGTACAAAATAAGCTTTCTATGATGGTAGTTATTCGATCACTAGCATCATCATTTTCTTCATAGTGCTTTAGAGATTGTCCAGCCTATAGCTCCTCATGAGTGATATTTCTTCCTTGGACCATCACAAAGTGAAACATATTAATAGCTTGCCCCCCTACTTCTTTTGCAATCCAAATTAGGTTCATGGCATGATTAACATTTCCTAAGATATTTAACCAATAGTAATATTAAGAAAATCGGGAATAAAATGCCTTCAACCTATGAGCTAGTCTTAATATTTTTGATATTTTTTATTTTCTAAACATATTCTTAGGCCACTTTTGAATTTGTATAGCTAGGTTTAGAAGGACTAAAAGACTAAGGAGAGTGTCATCTCCAGAGAGAATGAAAGAAAGAAAATAACAGAAGCAAGTTATATTGGACATTTAATTCATGAATTGGAGTTCCAGGGATTTGATTTCAGGTTTTCAGGATGAGATAGAAGAAGAGAGAAATTCTAGCTGGTGACAGCTGGGAAGAAAGGAGAATTCTTGATGCCACGAGATATAACAGTCATATTTTTTAAAACAAGAATGAGTCATGAGGTTGTCTAAAAAGCTTCAGTATATCTAGAATGCAAGAGAACATTTATAACAGATTCTAGAAAATCTGAACATTGGGGTTACTATCAGCTGGGACGACAAAATTTGGAGAGCCTTTCACATATATTAGAGTTTGGACTGCCTGTCTTTAATCCAGTATGAAGCATTTTTCTATGGGACCTCCCTGTATAATGGCATATTGAGTCCTCATCTGTATTGAACTGAACAAGGTGTTCAGATAGCATTAGCAGCCTTTGGAAATTTCACTTCTCCTTTAGAGCTAAAAATATCTGTGATACATGTATTTTGGGTTTTGTAGGTATTTGCAGACAAATTTTGATGTTCGCCTCATTTCCATCACAGCTACATATTACTTTTTTAATTAACAATTTCTCTGGTTCCATTTCTGGTATTTGGTATTTGGTCACTGATAAGGGATCTGCAACTTCTAAATCTCAATATGACAGATAACTAAATCTATCAGCAAATTTGCTATTTATAACTTCTTATCCATCACAATGACTTCAAGCTAAGAAATACGTGGTCCTTCAATTACATACAAATTATCTTCTTTACTATCTGCAAAACAAATTAGAATAAAAAATTAAATCGTAAAAGTATGTCTTCAGTAGGGAAAAAAAAACCCTAAAGAAAAATTACTTCCATAATCAACAGAAGTATGCTTTATTAAAATTCCATTAAATTATACTGTTTATCATGTTGCTCCCCTGCTTAAAGCCTCTGAAAGCCCCCCCTTTTCTGTCATGTCCATGACGCTTTGCATAATTTAGCCCCTCCCTATCTCTCCAAATTTACCCCGTACCACTCTCCTTCCTATTTTCCTTTCTTTAGCCACGCAAGCCTTCATTCAATCTTCTAAAAAGCTAAATCATATCCCTTCTTATCCCAGGCCCTTTGCATGTACAGACATCTTTATTTAGGTGCTCTTTTTTCTCCCTCTCCCCAGTACTCTTCCTTCAATCTGTTGCACATGTTCCTATATCTATGTTCTTATTCTTTATAGTACATATTCACAATCATAATTAATTTATTATTGGTGTGTTATCTCTCTCCCTATTGGACTCAAAGTTCCCTAAGAACGGATATTTTATCTTTATTCATAGCTCTATCCTCTCCTAACAAGAAAATACACAGTAGGTGCTCACTAAAAATTGATTGGCTGACAGAATAAATACTACAGATAGTGAAACCTGTGAAGTTATCTCACTATAGCTTCTTCCTTGCTTAACTAACAATATTACAGTTCTGAAAAGCTGGCACTCTTTTGTAGGTACTCAGCAGCTAATGTCAATAGTCTTTTTTTTTTTTTTAAGTCTCAAAAAAACAGATTATTGCAACAGTTTCTAGTGGACAGAACTGCCTTGACTCATGTTCGCCTAAGGTGAAAATATTTAGTCTTTTCATTAAGAATCCTTTTCTGTCTGTTAATTTCAACTCTCTCCTCCTCACCTTACCAAGCTTGTGAAAGATAAAATATTTTTTTTGAAAGTTGAATACTATATCTTTCTTTATCTTTAAAAAGGAAAGTCCTAACAACTAAAAATTGGTTCCTTACCAAATTCTTATCCGTTTTCCTTCTTTCATCCTTTTTTAAGTATTTGTTGTGCCACAAATGCAACTCTGGTGTCCCACCAAGTACTACAGACCAAGAACTGAAACTGCGCTGCAATTGTCCAAATTATAGTGAACATAAGATAAAAGGTTTGCTATCTCCTGTTCTCTATTTTCAGGAGACATAAATAACTCAGCACAAGTAGAACTACCCACTGCAAGCAACACTATTCATTCTGAAAGTTTGAATAGGGGGAGAACAGTCCTGTAGTTTCAGTAACATAAGTAGAAGTCACATAAATTACCTTCTTAGCAATCCAAGTTGACTGAAGCATCATAACCAGCCAAGCCTCCTATAATGCTCTGAATTCACCCCCCCAAAATGCCTACTTACAACGCTGCTATTATTTGTTCTCCATGTGTGGTTAGCACTAAAATAGAGAGGTGAACTAACCATTTTTATGTGAGAGAGGCTTTTTAATAATTCATACCATAATCAGATAATTCTCAAACTGGCCTGTCCTGATTTAAGACACAAGACCCATTCAAATAAAGAAAATGGAAAAGCTATTTTTGAGTGCTCAAAGAGACGTATGTTGATACTGGTTTCCTTGGAGCTGTCCTGTGATCAAATTGAGTCAATAGCTCAAGTGTCCTCCTAGCTTCGGAGAGGGTTAGCTCAGGGAGCAGCACAGTTTACACAGGATCACTTGCCAAAATGTGAACTTGGGCTTGGCTCTACTTCTCTTGTGAAAGTAAAGAATGGAAAGTCTTGTCACACTGGAGATTCAGTTAAATTTGATTCAAATATTTAGTCTACGATTCCCTACAATGAAGTAGGGTTTAAATACAGTTAATTTGACTAATGTGTTCCCTCTTGCCCCTAGACCTCAGTCCTCTCCCCTTCCCTAACACACACACACACAAACACTCCCTACAAACGTGCACATCTTCTTCTTTTTTGATCATTTTTAACCCTATCTCATGTACCTAACACTGGTTCTTCTTCTCTGTGATCCCATAGTACCCCATGCTTACCTCTATCAAATGACTCACAGTTTATTTTTAATTATCTGTTTCTTTGTCTTTTACGTTAATAAGATCCAAAAGTTGCTTAATGGCAAGAATCTTATTTTATTTTTCTTTATATCCCCAGCATCCATTTCTGTTCCTAGTCAATAATAATTTGATAAAATAATGAATTAAGAATTATACTAAAAGATTCCCCATAGAGTCCCAAAATGCCCAACAAAGTAACATTCTTAGAACTGAAGATAATATATCTTCTTACTGTTATCCTAAAATCTGCAGCCTAAAAGTAGCAACTCAGATTTCCATGACTACTCTCAGAGATAGCACAATGCCTGAAGAGAGCTGCTGTTGGCCATGAGCAGTGGTGACTTAGAAATTAAGGGAAAAAATCTTTTCTCTGAAATACTGCCTTCACGTCAATTTAACTTTTTCAAGATTCTATCACTTCCTTCTAACCCTCCAATGGTAAGAGTTGCTCCCCTGTATGCCCTCAGTTTCTTATATCAAGGAGTCAGAGCATCCATTTCCTTCTTCCCCACAGCTGTTTCCATGCATTGTTCCATCATCTTTATTGCTTCCTTGAAACACTTCATCCATTGAGATTGCTCTCTTACCCACCCAATCCAGTATCTACTAATATCCAGTGTATCTTCTGATATTCTTTGAAAACATTGGAAGTTAATTTATAGATTCTCTCTTCCTGTAGTCTCTGCCTATCATCATCCTAGGCAACCCCACTACCCGACTAAATAGTCATTTACTTCTCCAATTTCTGAGCTCTTCTGATTCAGTGTCTTTTATCCAAGTGCCAGACTCTTGATTCATCAGTATACTCATTCCCTCCTGGCTGTTTTATAGGGCTGCTGATTAGGAAAGGAGGAGGATGGGTTGAGGCAGGCATTTGACTCAGGTTAGGAACCCTGAGCAAAAGAGAAATTGACTGTAAGCCATGTGACAAAGAGAAATTGGTAATACATATTGGACAAGGAAAAACAAAGAAATAAAGATGGATCCAAAACATCAAGTACAATGATAGGAGGTAAAATTAGTATGACTGGCAAAAACCAAGAAAAAAATGTTAATATAGAAGTAATCACAGTCTTTAGCACTCTCCTTGCTACCTAAAAGGGCCCTGTAGTTATTGACTGAACATCCCCTCACATTCCCCTTTCTCACCCTCATTTCAACCTTTGGAAACAAGCTTAATTCTGCCAAATCTTTTTCTAGACTTGTGTGATGCAAAATGGAAGGAAAGGTTTAATAAGCCAAGAGAAGGAAACAAATTATTCAACTCAATCAAAGGTTGAGAGAAAGTAATAGGAACATGAACAGGACAGCTCCTCTTGAGGACTAGAGTGACAGAGGGGAGGAGTGATAGTTGGAAATAGGAGGCTCCAGCAGTGTATAAAAGAATTACAAGAGAAAGTAAAAAGTTCAAAAGTTGAAACCCATTTATGCCTTCCAAGGAATACAAATGGAATTCCTCATTTTGTGTGTATGTGTGTATCTGTGCTTTACTCTGGGCTTGAATCATATAGGTCACAGCCTCAACTGAATTACTTTGGAAATCAATGTAGAAGGTTGGTATCAAACAGCGGACAAACTGAGAGAGGACAATTAGGTTGCAGAGTATACCATTCAATATTAGTGACCAGTCCCTGAGTGAGTAGAGTTGTGGAGGCACAGAACCAAATTGGACAGACTTCGTCTCCCACTACTGCTAGTTTGAAGAGTGCCCATCCCTAACCTGGATCAACCCAGCCATCTGTTTCTGTGGACTTGCTCCCAAGCTACCAAATGCAATTGGAGAAAATTGGCTCTAAAACAAATTTATAGTTTTCAAGCTGAGCTCAACTGTCAGTGCTGCTCAGTAATTCTTTTTACTTATCTGTGATTGGTTCCCTTTCCCATTTCCAATAGCAGCTGTGCCAATATTTTATCTTTCTTTTTCAGAGCTCTAACCCACTCTCTCTATTTATGCATGCATTTAACAACCATTTTTTGAGTACTTACTATATTCTAAGCACTTTTTAGGGGTCTGTGGAAGATAAAAATTTCTCACAATTTCTGTAAAACCCCTCTCATTAAAAAGGTGGGGTCAATTTTATTTCCCCCTGAATCTCCTCCAGCTATCTAATTTGTTTTGGCTAATAAAATGCAGCAGAAATATCGTTGCACTACTTTCAAGCCAGGTCTCAAGATTCTCCAGCTTTCTC
>NW_006443138.1:22477965-22485501 GCF_000325575.1 Pteropus alecto | reverse complement strand
CCTGACACCAGCATGTTCTGAAAAACCCCAATCTAGTCTTCTTGAGGATGGAAGACAGCAGGGATAGAGACACCTAATTAACTCAGCCATTACTGATGATCGGACCACCAGCCAACCCATCCACTGATTGCGCTGCCTAAGGGAGGCCCTCTGGTCTTTCTCCATTTCCTTATATCTCTGCTTTTAAATCATCAGTTCTCACCTGATCTCATCTCTTTCCTGTAATAGTTATAGAAGCTAATAGTAGCCAATGTACACACCCCACGCTGACTTTTTTCAACAACTTCCTCTAGCAACAAAGTTAAAGTCCTTCAAAGTCTGGCTCCAACATGCTTACTTGTCTCGATCTACTCCACTATTAATCACATTCATCAAGCCTGTTTATGGCCCAGGCCTCTGGACTGCTCACCTCTGGACTGCTCAGACATGGCATGCATGTTCACACCATGCCTTTGCCTTTGCTCATCATTGATGATTAAAACTCCTGATGTACCTTCAATGTTCTTAAGCAAATTTTAAGCATATTTTTGTGAATTTGTACACAATTTTATTCCATCCAATAACTTCAGTCAAAATGAGTTTCTTCTTCCTCTGTTATCCCAGAGCAATTTGTTTTTAATGCTAGTAGAATATAGCATTGTGCTATAGTTTATATATTTCTTTTTGTCCCCCAATCTGCCTCTCAACTATTAGTTACTAATTAATGAGGATTTAGGGTCATGGATCTTTGTGTCCCTCGTGTATAATCTGGAACATAAAGGGAGCTCAGCTAATGTTTATTAAAATTAAATATGTTTATACAATGCTAACAGTATTCTAGTCAATTAAGTAATTCTGTCCACCCACATCTCACCTATCATCATGGCCAAATCAAGTATGCAACAATTGACCATGATATTTAACTCAGCCAAAATGACCAAGCCAACCATGGACAATCAGATCATTTTATTCTGTGAGACTATTCTAATTTTTTCTGAGCATTGAAAGAGAGTTCTTAACAATACACAGATGGCCTAAAAGAGCTAATGCACTCTATCTCCAAAATGTAGGCACTTTATTTTCTTCTCGCCACCAAGACAAGACTCATTATCTAATTTTGTGCATCTGTCTTAAAGTTATTTATAAATAGAGACCATTACTTTAAAAGGACAACTTTTGGTAGCTGTTTAGAACTACCTCATCTGAATGCATTAAGTCCTGAAAATGTAATGCATTTTCAATGCATGAAATCATTGAAAAATGCAGAAGAGCATAGAAAAATGAATATTTTAGAAGATTCTAGTTCATGTTACTTTGTATTCCCGCTCATAGCACAAAGCTCTTGAAGAACATGTAATCTTATTTTGTGACAGTTACAAATATGTAAGTAAAATATTTTATTATGCGACTTTTATTTTTCACTAATATTTATTTTAATAATACCTCAAATTTTAAGCATTTCACGTGCTTTTTGATTGTGTTATTTTTGTATATTTTTCTTAAACCTGTAGCTTGTTAAAGCTAGGAAGAACCTAAAGATTATATAGCATAATCCCTTTATTTTGCTGAAATTCAGAAAGGTCAAGTGAGTTTCCCAAGTTTACAAAAGAAGAAAACAGTAAGATTAACGTTTTTCTGAGTCCACTAAAAATGGAAGTGGCATAGGACCAAAGAGGTTATAGGATCTCTCTCTGAGTTCCACTCTCAGCTCAGGTCAATTGTAAGAAACTAGGGAGAAAATATGATCTTGCTTTATTAAATTGACAGAAAACTATGAAAAATAAATATCTAACATAATTCGACCAAAGAATCTGTGACTTCAAAAATTCCTGTTCTCGATAGTCAAACTGAAGATTTACTTTATATTTTGACACAGTTTGCTTACACACACACACACACACACACTCACACGCACACACACTCAGAATCCTTGGTTAACTGGAAGAGGTCTCTTTAACTAATGTGTATGCCTAATAACCAACAATGAAAATCTTACTATGCCTGAATTCCTCAGATGCACCAGTCACTTTTTTCTTGGCGATTTAACCACTTCCTTACATTTAATTACTCTGAGGATTAACTGTCGGCAAATACGTTCCAATAATAGTCCAATCTACAAAGAACAGGAAGCTTTCCTCAGAGACCTAGGGGAAATTTAGCACTTCCGACTGTAACTCTGCATTACGCCTCTCATGTTTCTTTCAGCCCTTAAGGCAAGTGTGTCACCTTACTTGTTTGGGTGTAAAAGAAAAATGTCATGGGATGCACTGTTTACATGCTAGCATTTGTACACAATTTCTGGCATTTGTAAAGATGGCTCTTCTTAATCCAGGCCATACAGGAAGCTATTTCTTTTCAAATTATGTCATTAATGCTCAAATGAGCAAACAGTGCAACCAAAACAAAAATCAACTTGCAAAAAGGGAAGGCTTTTTTCCAAACACACCAGCAGTCACTGGGAAAAGTTGCTTTTTCAAATCTAATACTTGAGAGTATTACAGTATTAGGTTAGGTTGATCCTATTTTTCTAGTTAGATTTATTTTATTTGAGAATCAAGGTGATTAATCGTATTGAGTACTATCGGCAAAGTTTTCACTACCGGAAGAAATACTTCTGAATAACAAGCATAGAAATCTGCCCGGTGGCCTTCATTTGACCTCTTGGCCTCATGGGTCTGGGTATCTTCCAATGGCTATGAACCACTATATTACAGTGGTTCTCAAACTTTACTGCACATTAAAATCACCTGGAGAGCTTTAAAAACTCTAGTGCCCAGGTTGCACCTATCTCAATTAAATCAGTATATCTGGTGGGTGGGGAGCCAATCATCAGTATTTTTTAATGATTCCCCAAAGGATTACAATGAGCAGCAAGGTTTGGAAACCGCTGTTCCATTGCACTTCTGACTCATGTGGTTTTCCAGTAGATAAACTTTCAGAATGGAGGATAAGAAGGGAATTTCTTATCTGTGAATGTTCTTCGCTATTTTGACTTCTACACTCATAAAATCAAGAAATCTTAAAGATGTATGTATTTAGGGGATATTTTTATTAAAATAGAGGGAAAGTTACATTTATATCATCAGTCATGAGACAGTTTAAACCCTTAGATATAGTTATTTTAATTAATGACCTCTTTTAAAGGTGCCTTTTACAGAACAGTTAACCTGCATGCTTAGCAATTTTAAAAAGAGAAGGGAAGTTCAGATCATTTCAGACGATCTATTTCCCATAGTTGAAGCTTAAAGTTTTTTTACCTGGAGAAAAATTGTAACTAAGACAGGTGACCACCCAAGAAGTATAGTGTAAGTTATACTACAATTATTTAATAAGGAAACTAAATGGACAGCAATTCCTATGAAATTTAAGAAAAGAATATGAAGGAGAGTGGCAAACAAGAAGGAGGAAATTGAAGATGATGGGCAAAAATGGTCTAGAAATTTTAAGACAAGTAAAGAAACTCAACAGGAGTTTATTGGCATAACTTCTATCAAGGATACCTGATTTTGAAAAATTTCAGTAAGGCTTGGTTTAAGAAGGTAAATGTACTTCAGTTTGTGAATTTACTTAAAACTTGATAAGGAGCAACTGATAAAATTAGCTAAAAAAATCAAACCCATCAGTCTGTAGCAGAGGTTTGAAAACCCATGAAAGTTACTAAGGATAAAGATTAGGTCTGGTGAGAAAGAATGTAAACAAACAAGGTTGTTGGAGAAAAGAATGTTAAGTAAGAAGGTGGATCGAACTTCCAGGGACTAAACTAGCTTCATTCTAACATATGACGTAACATTTTTGCTCAACTAGAAATTCCAAGAAAGGTGATTACCTAATCCTATATTCTCAAGTAATCTTTATTTTTCATGATGATCTGAATACAAAGAAAAATAATTAAATATAGAAGGCACACTCTACTGGTAAAATGGCTGCTAAAATGAAACAACCCAGCAAAATGTTGGTTGCTTAACACCATAGAAATTATTTCCTTGTTCATGAATACTTTAATGCAGATGTTAGAGGGGTGGCCTTTCAGGCATTGAATTAGGGTCCCAGGCTCCTAATATCTCCTGGCCACACCTTCTTCTGTGGCCTAGAAATCTTTTACTTCTAGCCAATAGATGGTGAAAGAAGAGGTGGGGATGAGAAAGACATCACTTCTGCTCACATTCCATTTGTAAGAACTGGACACAAGGCTCCATTTAGATGTAGCTTCTTCCTAGGCAGGCAAATCCTACCAAATATGCCATACGAAAAAAGAGAAGCACAAATGTCGGAAGAATAGTAAGCCATCTTAGCCATAATGTCATGTCAAATATCAGTGGTAGTTTTATCAGAGGTTCACTTCTTAATGGTCTAACATAAATGTAATTCCAATTGTACCTATTTTCACTGGCTTATAGTTGTTCTATGGGTAGATTATTAATGTGTGCTTTTAATTCTCAACTGGACTGTCAGAGCAGGGACCACCTTTTCTCATTTTTTTTTTAAATAAAATGTCTTCCTACCCAGAGTTCTAATATTAACTCTGGATAAATTCTCTTGATTTCCACTCTCACCCCAGTCTGAGAGATGGAACAGCTTCTTTTGTCTTTACTCATAAACTCTAAATAAATGGCTGGGGTACTTTATAAAATAAATAAATGCCTCCTAAGTAATAAATCAACCTAGTATTAAGGTAGGCACAATGTCGGTTTTAATTTAGGTTCTTTCTCTACATTGCCATTTATGTCTTATCTCATTCATTTCATCTTATTTTTTTCTTTTAGCATGTTGTTCCCCCTTCTCACCAATGCTTATGGAAGACTTTATTCTTTTTTATCTCTTTCACGACAGACTGATGCCAACTGGGCTAGCTGTTACAATTATCTAATATTTTGCAACCAATATGGTTATCAGACAAGCCATTCACTTAGTTTCCAAAGTTCTGCAATGGCAGCTATATATTGCTTTATGGAATTATCACCCTAATAATTGTCACTCACATTTCCTATATTTTAATAAAGATGACATCTTTATTTAAGAGTCTCCTCAATTATAATAAACTCAGCAGTCATTCCATACCTGTGAAAAGAGGCCTTATAACTGTTCCTTCCTTCTCCAAGTACTGCCCAAAACTCAGATGCTGCCTGTCACAATTCCCAGTGAACATGAACACATCACTAGGGACTGTAGCTGGGCAAGAGAGTAGAAAGGGACCCAGACAGACCCATTACTGCTACTGTAAAAGCATCTGTTCTCCTAAAGGAGAGTCACACATTAAGGTCATGCTGTTTTTACATCCTTACTTTTATAGCCCAGATGAGTCTGGTGTAACCTTATTATAGTAATTTGAACCCTGTTGTCTAAGTCTATTATCATACACTTTTGTTAAGATAGAAGTCTTTGGTGGTGTGGAAAACATCTAAAACATTGTCTTTGAATGGTGACCAAAAGTATATATAAAATAGTTTTCTATTTCTGTAAGATAGCCAATACGCTCTCTATTATGACACCCCATTCCACACCAATGTCTAAGAAAATACAATATCTAGATGTTTCTTTGATCTAAAGTTGCCTTATTGTCGCAGCTGCAAGCATTTTTCAATTGTGTTTGAGAGCTAGAAAGAGAATCTGTGATCATGAACAGACTCTTAAGTGGCACAACCAAAGCTCTGGTACTGTTTTATTTAAGTTTATCACAGAACTCAGTCACAGGTCTGATACATCTATTAATGTGCCTTTACCTGAGGCCATGTTATGGTCCTCATTCCCTAAAATATTCTTAAAAATTCATCCTTATCATCAAATATATAATAATCACATTGTACATGTAAGGCATTACAGTAGGTAATAGTGGCAATGAGCTGTGAGAAGTACTTCTACAAAGAAAAGTAAAAGCTTCATTACTTTGCAACCTAATTATTAAGGTGAACTGTGAATGTATAATATAAATATTATCTTACCTGTTAATATAACTGCAGCTGTAAGAAATCTTGATTCTCCAAGTCTAAATCTATTTTAATATCTACTGCTTCCTTATCACTGGTCACCAATCTTGATCTCCTTGATTAATTACATAGTTGCAGTGTTCGGGGTTGAAAGGATCTCAACTTGAACCACCTGGATAAGACTTTGCAGTTTTACCAAACTTTTAGTTTCAAATCATATATAACTTCAAATATATAATCTTGTTCAAGCTGCCCTAGGTGTTCACTCTTTTCCGTGGTTTTCCTACTACAGAATATACCACAAAGAGTTTTAGTCTGGCTAAATTGTTTAGTTTAGAAATACCATAATCTTTTCTGACCTATTTATATAGACTGTGATGAGACTGTAATAGAAGTCTATATTTTTATCAGCAGTAGAGTATTACCATTCATAATAAGACTAATAAATAAAAATTTAAATATAAAATCAGTTCTATTATCATGCATTAGAGCCATAACTTTATAGTCTAATTTGCTGGGTAGAACATTTCCAGGTACTGCTGTTTATTGCTGATAAATATAGCTTGCTTATTTAAGCTCTTTACCTTTTTCTAACCCTGCTGAGAGATCTTCTGAAGCAAGAAGCTTTAGAATGACATAGGTAATGTGCTGAAAGCATTAGACCTCTTATTGGACACACCATGATCAGATAATAAAGCAACCACTGTAACTCAAGGTTAAATGATCCTTAATCTAAAACAATCTCTAAATGACATAAGAAGGGCTTTAACCTTAGCATCCACTGCATTCGAAGCCCTATTTTATATCCGCAGAGTAAAGTCAATAATATGAGAATCATAAACCAAGCATGATTGCAAATCCTCTTATGCTACCTGCTGGAAATGAAGTAAGTGGGAAAAGCATTGTTTCAAAATTTCACTAATGCAAAGAAATGAGGAAATAGTTCATACGGTGATTGTTCAATATAAGCAGTGGTCAAATCATATTTGATGGCAATTTTTTTCTCTACTGGCTTTCTGAATTCCTAATTTAACAATCTAGGAAATCATTCTGATGAGAAAAGTCAAAGATATGCAAAAATAAAATTAAGCTTAATAATCATATTTTATAATTAGAAATTATGAACTTTTTATTCTAAGAGAAGTTTCCTAACTCTACCCTATACTTTAACTATTCAGAACCTAAAACAACAATTAAATTCAACAATTCACATTTACGAATTGATTTTTATGCCTCAGAATACTTCATAGTCATACTTATTCCTACAACTAACGGGAGCAAGCAGCCATTTGGATAATTTAAGGAAAAAAGTTAATTTTGTTAGGGACAAAAGATTCATAGAGTAATGCTACCAATTACTTCAATATGTACACAGAGCACCTGTAGATCTTGTTAAAATGCAGATTCTGATTCATTAAATCTGGAGTAGGGCCTGAGACCCTGCATTTCTAACAAGCAACTGGGAGATGCCAACTCATCTGGTCCATGGCTCATGTTTTGAGTGGTTAAATCATAGAATTTTCTGTTATTCCAGCACAGTTTTAAAGAGAGGATGAAAGAAAGAGAAGTATGAAAATTAATTTTCCGGATTTTCTCATTCTTTGTTTTCATTTGCATGCATAGGTATGTTGAA
>NW_006443138.1:22437229-22477955 GCF_000325575.1 Pteropus alecto | reverse complement strand
AAAAAAAAAAGCTAGAGAGTATGCGATTTATCCTTTTGAAAATGTAAAACACAATGCACAGTGGAATGACCACTATTATGATTTAAACTAAGCTTTGCATCAACATCTACTGCACCTTTTATTAATTCACAGACTGCTAATTTCATCTTCTTACTGTGATCAGTGAACAGGTAAACTGCTCTCAAAATGTTGAGGGAATACAAATTTAAATGTAACCAATCAAAATATTCAGTTAGGTTCCAATCGAATCGTTTATAAGTAACGAAAAGATTGTTTTAAATTAGAAATGCACTGAAAGTAACATTCTCTTTGTTGAACTCAGAAATTAGCATGTTTACTTAAAATGCTGACTCAGCCCTTGGACAGGCCCTTGGATTTCACTGAGGAGTTCAAACTATGTTCAAGCTTTTAATAAAACTCTGGGGGAAATTCCACTGCCATACAATGAAATTCCATTACGTCTGACTTATTTTTGGCTCCTCAATTGATAATAAAACATATCAAATGGCATTTCTTTTTATTTTTTTCCCAAGGCTTGGTTATTGTTCTATTATTTACGTATTCTTCAAGGAGGAGTATTTTTACTTAAAAGCAATTTAAATTTTTTTCAAGAAGTACTAAAATATGTAATTTTTTTATTGTAATAATGTCATAGTGTATTAAAAATAGGTATTAGTAATTATCATGCTAATAATTTCCATAAATATTCTGCCATTTATAATGTTAAAATGCCAAGGAATAACTTTATGACAGAAAAGAGTCATTTTTCCCAAATCCTGCACATAGCTAGCATCCAATAAATATTTATGTGTGAACTGTAGCCTGATCCTTGATGGTTGATAAAGGAATGCTGCAGTGGGTCTAAAACTATAAATTTTAAAGGAAGAAATAACAAGCTTTAAAGAAAAAAAATTAGGGTTCAACATTTTTATTCATATCAAGTACCTATCACAGATTAAGCCCTCAATAAATGTTCTATGATCATGGTATCAATTATAAAATTAGCATTCCTAGAACGTTTTACAAAGTTAACAAAATAATTTGCCTCAGAGAACTGTCAAACAGGTGAGAAATGCACTGAGGTACGTGGCCCAGGTCTCTCTTCAAATGACCTTTTCCCCCACTGCTGACAGTGCTATCAGTAGATATTTGTAGCCCCTTCAGGGATCACATTGGCCACACTTTCCTAAAATTTCTTACATCCAGTGACACAGAGGCAGGAATACTGTTATAGACTGAATGTTTGTGTCCTCCCAAAATTCATGTTAAATCCTAATGTCCAATGTGATGGTATTTGGAAGTGAGGCCTTTGGGAGGTGCTTAGGTCATGAGGATGGAGCTCTCATGATGGAATTAGTGCCCACATAAAAGAAACCCCTGAAGCTCCCTCAACCCTTTCTGTCATGTGAGGATACAGCAAGAAGACAGCTGTCTTTCAACCAGGACATGGGTTCTCACCAGACCCTAAATTGGTGGACACCTTGATCCAGGACTTCCCAGCCTTCAGAACTGTAAGAAATAAATCTTGTTTTTTAAGCCACCCATTTTATGGTATTTTTGTGAGAGCAGCCCAGACTAAGACAGGTATAAAGGTCCAGGCATTTCAGATCAATGCAGGACAACTCCAAGGTTGACTTTGTCCTCTGCCCAATTCTAATTATATCTCCCTTGTTTTCACAGTTGATCCCAAGAGCCTCCCCTAATATTCCTGCACACTGACTTCCTCTAAGAATCTGTTTGCCAGAGACTCAACTTGATACAATAGGAATTGTCATCTTCATCCTAGAAATAAGGAAATGAAGGTTCAGAAATGATAAGTGACTTGTTTAAGGTTAGGTAGCTTGGCCAAGTCATGGGCTGAGTCATACTCATTGCAAATCCCAGTTCCTCTACCATGGGACTTTCATCTCTATGACCTGTCAGATCCTTGAAATGAGTTTTATCTGCACTTGAGGAAATGTACTCAAGCAGATTAAGGTCTCCTTAATTATTTTCTAAATGTTTAGTGCCAGTTACTCCTCTTCTCCATCTTCATCCCAGGAAGTGCAAAGGAACTGCTATACACTTAATATTGACCACCCTCAAGCATGTTGTTCTGAAACTCATACATTAAATTCAGAATACTGTTGTCCCCAGGATCCTTGACTGCAAGGAGAGGGTAGATATTGAGATAGAAGAAGAGTCTGCGGCAGGGCCAAAGGCAGCATAAACCAAGGCAGGGCCAGGATTCACAACAATAGGCAGAGATATGGTAAGGGCAAGGGAAATGTCTGGAACTGGAGGAAAGGTGGAAGAAAGATAGACATGGGAGCTAACTATAGAGACAGAGGCAAAACAAGGCAGAGATAGAGGTTCTCTTTCTTGGATTTCTGCAGCTTCTCTATCTAGCAGATAATGGCCGCCTTGCTTCAAAAAAGATCTCCCCTTACTACTGATGAGTCAGTTTTCATTCTCCAGTTATCCTGGCCCATCGGATAGGAAAATTCTTAAAAGCTCCACATAGTGCATGTTCTATAAACGTGAAATAGTTTTGAGTGTCTAGTGGTGTATTGAGTCAAAACAAACACTGGCTACAACTCAAACATATGATGGATATCCATTATGAGAATCATTATTAAAAAACGAACTTTGCAAATCCAATCTTTCGGCTCACTTATTTTAAGTATTATTTGATAGTACACATTCCCAATAGAACAAGGAAGAAAATGAGAATTGTTCCTTTGCCTTTGTTGTAATAAGATTTGATCAATTTTTCTAAAGTGAAGAATGAGTTCTTTGGGGTATCTGTCAGTCTATTCTAGAGGATTTTAAATTAAAAGAAAAAAATGAAAGAAGACCAAAAATGAGGGGGAATGCCCAGGTAAAATTCTAAGTATGAAACTAATGTTGAATGTACCTAGTAATTCACAGTAGAAAATAATTTAGGAGGCAGTAAAACATAACATTTAGGTTCTTAGTTGATTGAATACCAATATACAAAAAATATAAGTTGATGTCCACGCAAGAAAATCGACACCTTTTATAAATGTTATTGCATCTTGGCAAAATAAGATTCGCAAGTGGCAACTTTTATGGAATGTACCACATTGTGCAAAGGGAGTAGCGCCTTGTGTCAAGCAGATATATACCCTTCAGAAAACCCTCAAATCAGGGGTGGCAGAATGATAAAGTACATCTGGGTAGAGATGAAAAAAAAAAAAAGATCATCAAAATGATATTATGGTTGGAAGGGGTGGTGTGGGTGACAGTTGGTAAAACATCCATTCCAAACAAAAGGAAAAAAAATGGACAATCACATCCTGACATTGATCACAAATCTGGCACAGAAACAGAGACAAGATACAGAAGCGATGAAGGATTGTGCTTATCTACACATCTCCAGGAAGTTAGTCAGCTCAAAGTAAAGCATTGGATATATCTTACTGACAACTTCATCTTTTAGAAGGCAGGAAAAGCAATGAAGGGAATTACCGCTTAGGACCTAATTCTGACAAGCAAGGAAAGTACTAGACGACAAAGTAAAAATGATAGAATCCTTGTGGAGGAGGGGAGAACCATCTTACAGTCTGTGATAGCCAAAGTTCTGAACTAAGTAAAGCTATCTATATGACTTAAACTAAAAGAAGAGATTTCTAGAGGTTCAGAGAGAAAGTAAGCATGACGTCATGGCCAGAGACTAGGGGTGAGGGGGATAAGAACCCTAGGATTTTAAACACACAGTTTTGAGAAGGTAATCATGAATATGAGGGCGAAGCAGCTAAAGAAACTATTTTGGCAGCTCAACCAGTTCTCAGATAAACAAAGACAGTTCAAAGGTATTATTTATAAAGAATGAAAGAACTAACAAGTAACCACAAACAAATGAAAACTAATATCAAGGGAATAAAGTAAAGCTTATGAAAATTGCCAAGGAAGATGAAAATAGATTTTCTAAAGTTATGTAGGGAGCAGCTGAAAGATTTTGAGTCAATACTGTGAAATCTTCAGAGAGACAGAAAACAAAACTTTTCTCTGTGGTAGCAGACCTCTGCTTCTTTGTCTGCCTTACCTCATTCCTGTATCCCATGAGATTGTAAAGGGCCTGTTGGTCACAGTGATCAGCCTGCCTTGGCCATGGCTATGAACTCATGATCAAACACATGATGCTCCCATGAGATATGATACATGAATACTGAGAAAGAGAGCATTTCATTCCTTTTGGATTTGAACCCCACCCAGTAGCTATCTTCTCTACTATATAGAAAGCCCATTCGCAAAGGAATCAGAACTCAAATATAGCAAGAAATCTAAGCTCCTGATGACATCTTCTGAATCCCTGAATCTAGCATGATTGTCATAAGCCTTATCTCTGAATCCCCCAGCTATGTGAGCCAAAGTATTTTTTTTTATTCTAAGGGAGTTTAAATTGGATTTCTTTTATTCACAATTAAAAAATCCTTAACTAATACATTAAGTGAGCGAGGTAATTGTCATTTTAGAAAGAAGAAAGCTAACACTGATAGGAGGAAATTAAAAGTCCAAGCTAAATAAAGAAGTGGAAAAAAATGTACCTTTCAAATGACTTTGGTTTCATTCCATCAGTCTAAAAGAAGGCTCGAATGACATCAGTGAACTGTATATAGTCATCTTTGAAGAACTATAGGAACAGAAGTCTTGCTGGCAAGTGGGAAAAGGGCAAATAGATTTTTCTATTTCCAAAGAGGTGAAAGAAGTTAAATTCTTTAAACTATATGCCAAAGAGATTAGATGAATCTCTAGCAAAATGTTAGAGAATAGAAGATGGGCAAATATTTAGGAAGAAAAAAGGTAATCGTTAGGGATCAGTACAGGTTTATGAAGTTCAATCAATTCTGAAATTATATTATTTCCTTTTTGAATTATATTTACCATAGAGGTTGAAAAGAATACTCATTATGCCAGGTACTCTGAGAGTCATTACTTTAATATAGCAGAGTATTGTGTGTGATGGTTGCAATCATAATTGGTTTGCCTTGTTAATTATAAAATGTCTATTGTGTATTGGCAATCCAATATGTCCCAGAATATATGCACATATGCAAACACTGCACAATATACATACATGTACACACATATGCACACATACACACAATTCACACATACATATATGCACAGCATATGTACATGCATATACACGTACAAATAAATACACATAAACATGTATACACATGCATATGCATATACACACCTATACACATAATAAGCACAGGCATATAGACATGCACTTATGCACCTATACATGTCTCACTTATACACACATACACAAAAACGGGTATACATGTAAACACAAAACACATTTACACATATAAATATATATACGTGCATATACATATATGTGTATTATGTGTGTATGTGCATGTGTGTATATATATACATATATATGAGACATGTATATGTATATATATATACACACATACACACATGCCAGAACAAAAAGCTAGTGTGGGCAATAAACATCATGATACAAAGGAAATTGGAGTAAGGTAATTTGTCCAAGGTCATGTACTAGTAACAGCAAAACAAGAATTTGAACCTAGAATTTTCTGATTCTTAAATTAATATTCTTTGTCAATAATGAGTATCAATGTGTACTGTTAAACACATTAAAAATGGTGTGAAGGGATAAGAAGCTGAGAAGGAGTGTGAAGTATCTTTGGCCTCTTAAACTTTTAAAAATTTAAATGACAATAAAGAGCATCACAATCAAATCTGAAAATAATTCAGAAACATATGCACTATGTTGGTGAAAGAATTAAAATCTAAGCTGGAGATAATAAGAATAGGGGTAAATTAGTTCTCAGACACAGGCTACACAACACAAGTACCTTAAAGAGAATTTCACTCGACTCCGAGCTCAAGGAATTACCAGTGAGAAATTGCTACTAAAAAATGAATTCATTCCTGTACTGCATTAACATCAGTATGAAGTTCAGAGGGAGGGAGGAAATTATCATTTTTAGTTTTACGTAGACTAAATTAACACATCGTACTTACCCAGAGGATACTGACTATGATGATGAAGAATCTAATCTTGTCATAGGATAGATTAGAGAAAGATGACCACTACATTTGATGAGAGAATTAAAGACTTACAATCTGGGTGTGTGAGAAGAATTCATTACATATTTCTTCTATCATCCAGAGAGCTTTAAAAGGCATTAATGAAAAGCAGTTGCTATGAGTCAGATTTCAACACAATATAAATATAAGAGGTTCCTGTTAAGGCAGAGATTAAATGCAGTGTCATGGAAAGCAGTGATTAAACATTTTAGTAGTATGATGAATTTCCTGACATAAAGGTAGTAAAAATTATTGTATAAGACATCATTTTGCTCCTGAAAAGAATCACCAATTGCCCTAACAGTCTTCACAATAAAACCCATTAAATGATCCTCTAGGGAAGGAAATGGATCCATAAGGATAAAAAGCCCAGTTCTCTGGGAGAGAAGGAACTCAGTTCCTTGCCTGTGTGTCCCAAGATTGGAACTTAGGGTAATCTGTAAATGAGGACTAAGGTAAATTTGACCCCAAAAGGAGAATTCATCAGGACTGAAGAGAACTGGTTATTGCTTTAAGCTCAGCACATGTGATATTTGTGGGGAAGAGCTAACTGTAGCACAATGTGTGGCTGGAGGCTGAAAACCCCTTAAGCTGTAGTTTACCGGGGTTGTGTTTTAAAAATAATTAATAAACATATGTACAACCACCTTGGCATCCAAACGAGGCATGCTGATTTGACCTGTGCAGGGATATGTGCCAAGAAATGCGTAACCAAGATGAGGCGAACGTCAGTTCATGTGGGTGGACCAGTCTTCGGCAGGATGCCACATAGCAGACAGCAGCAAAGGCAGGGGGAAACTGATTCTCCCTCCATTCACAGAAGCACAACTGACTGCCTCTTATTCTTTTTACTGCTTAGCCTCTGAGATTCCTGATCAAGTAAAGTGGGCGGTGATCAAAGGGGAGATATTGTGCTTCTCTTGTTAAGATTATGTGTATGCTTGTCTGCCCTACATTAGGACAGGCTTCTCTCTATAACCAACATGAACTTTGATTCTTCTCATTACAAATAAATGGAAATTATAGGACAAAAGAAACAGAAAGCAGTTCAATGTTTTTCACACACATTTTATTTTCTTACTAATACAGTGCCCAACCATACTTATTATCACCTTCACTTTTTTCACATCTGTACCTTAAATTGGATCGAAGTCCTGAGTCACAAGCGAGTGTTTCTTACTTATTGTGGCAGACAAACAAGAGAAGATATCTGCAACTGTATTAGTTTCCTGTTGCTGTTGTAACAAATTACCACAAACTTGGTGGTTTAAAATAACACAAATGTGTTATTTCATAGTTCTGGAAATCTTAAATGTGTCCCATTAGGCTAAAATCAAGGTATCAGCAGACCACATTCTTTCTGAAGTGTCTAAATGAGAATCCATTCTCTTGCATTTTCCAGCTACTAGAGACTTCGACATTCCTTGTCTTATGGCCACTTTCAAACAATCTCATTACTCTGACTTCTACTTCTAATTTCACATCTTCTCTCACTCTTCTAGCTCTCTCTTTTACTTATAAGGACCCTTCCAATTATATTGGGCAAACCAGAAAAATTCAAGATATTCCTCCCATTTCAAGATCTTTAATTTAATCACATCTGCAAAAAATTTTTTTGACATATAACTAGTCACAGCTTTCAAGGATTAGGATGTAGACACCTATAGGGCTGTGATCTGCCTGCCACAGCAGTCTATGGCTAAACCTTAGTGAGAATTCTCAGCTATTACCACAGCAGCTGGAAGGAATGTCCTGGTGCCTTTCTTTTTTTTAACCTCTATCAAAGGTAAGAAGGCAGATGTTTTAGTTTACTGATGAAATAGCCCCAAAGCTTAATCCATTAGATCTTGCAGAGGTGAAAGTTTCAGAGAAATCCTTAAACAAAACAGATCTTTCAAACTAGGTGAAGGAGAAGAATGCAGAGGCAACAAGATTGCTTTTTAAAAATCTCTTCTCTTCAGTGTGGTTGTGCAAACATCCTGTAGGAAGATTACAAGCTTTTTGCTTACTTGATTTTGGAAATAGTTTTAATTTTAATATTTTTTATCCCCATATGAAACTAAAATCATTATTTGGCAGGGTGTCAGGGGAGTTCAGGCCCTTGTAGGAGAATTTCCCCCAAATTTTCCATACCAGTGCTCAGAAATTAATTGGAGAAATAAAGAGGAACTGACCTTACTTGCACCCTAATTTGGTGAAGTGAGTCACAAAAGCTATATCAAGAAAAATATTTTATTTAGTACAGTTTCTAAAAACATCTGCCTCTAGAACATGTTTCTCATTTCTGTTTCTGCCAGTGCCAGACAGTAGCCAATCCCAGATTTTTTTCACTTTATGATGATGTCAAAGACTAGCCAATAGTGCCCATTTCCTTCTATGGCCAAGCTTGCTTGTTAGAAATTGTAGTTACTATATCCCATGTTCAGACCAACTCAGGTTTGAATGTTGGAAGACATTTTGACTGGAAGCCATGGGAACTGTAAAACAGAACATGTAAGGTTTTTACATTGCAGTCACCAGTATGTGAGGAAAAAATTCTACATGTTCCCAAATCAGTGAAAGCTTATCTCCTTCTCCAGAGGAAATCCAGATAGTTCAGTATCATTAGCCACAGAGAATGAATGCCTAGCAAGGTCGAAATAGACAACTAGAAAGGCCCTGACTATAAATAAAACATGGTATTCTTCTTACTATACTATCGACAGATAAAATATAGTATTTTTGCTATCGCTATCTTATTTTTATGAAGTAATATGTTTTCTTCTGATTTAGCAGTATAAAGTTGAAGTTAACTTTCAATTTAGCAATCATAAAATGAGGTTACCTTACATGTCCCAAAAGAAAGGAGTAAATCTGTTAAGTACAGACATATCATATTGCCACAGATAAAATTAAACATGAAGCAATTACTGCTATGACCTTCTATAGTATTTTCATAAACTGTATATGTTACAGTCTTTCTCATGGAAGGATACATAAGATTGTGCAATGGCATTGTAGCTTTTTCTTCAGCAAATATAAAACTATTAAGTTTAGTATATTTCTATTTAAAAGTAATTTATGAAAGTACAAGAAAACAGATGTGATGCCAAAGTTAAATTAAATCTGCGCCACCTTCATCTTCAATTTTGCCTAATTGCTTCACGCTATATATATAACATTGCTGTGACTGAACTTATCTATACTGTCTCCTGGAGAGAAAACAAATAAAGCCTTGCTCATCATCTTGGAGGAAAGAAGGCCGATCAGAATAGGCTCCTCGAGTGCACACTCCTCTCACTTTTGACAGTTCCATGAGAGGCTGCCGAAATGCAAGAAGGATCACATTTAACCATTATTTAACAAATATTTAATAACTGATTACTCTGGTAAGGGTCTGAAACACTCAGAAAATTCAAGACATTTTAAAACTTATTTTAAGATTGATTTTTATGTTAAAGACAATAAAATTCACTCTTTGTGGTGTATAATTCTATGAGTTTTGACAAATGCAAAATCATGTATCTACAACAAAAATCACAAATTTTTTGAGTTCCATCAACTCAAAAAATTTCCTTCTGCTTTTCTTTTGTAGTCAGCTCTTTCCTCCTTCTTGAACTCCTAGCAACCACTCACCTTTTCCTCAATTCCTATAGGTTTGCCTTTTCCAGAATGTCATATAAATGGAAAAATTTAGTCTGTAGCTTTTTAATCTGGTTTCTTTCAATTAGCAAAATACATGTGTGATATGTCCATGTAATTGGATGTATCAATAATTTTTGTTTTTCAGTTTTATGTATAGATGTTTTTAATTTTATTTTATTATGGTAAGAACACGTAATGTGACATCTACTCTCAAAATTTTTAAGTGCACAATACAGTATTGTCGACGATAGGTGCAATGTTGTACAGCAGATTTCTAGAACTTATTCATCTTGTTTAACTGAAACTTCATGGTCTTTGATTAGTAACTCCCTATTTCTCCTTCCTGCCAGCCCTGGCAACCACCATTCCACTCTTTAATTCTATGAATTTGACAGTTTTAGACACTTCATGAAAGTGGAATCATGCACTATTTGTCTTTCTGTGACTTTATTAGTTCACTTAGCATTATGTCTTCAATTATAAAATGACCTTAATTATCAAATCATAATTCATTTTAGCATAAAATATAATTATGAAAATTATGATTTTTAGTACTTGAGGATAATAGTTAAATTTTCAGTTATAACACATTTTTTAACTTCTGTCTTCCCTATTTGTAAACAAAAATAATGAATCACCATACTTTCACTTTCAAAATTAAAAAGAGATATACAATGATATGCATACTCTATTATCTGCTAGATTTACTAGTGCTATATTATCTTAGGTAAGTTACTTAGCTTCTTTAAGTGTCAGTTTTGCAATCTATAAAATGGAGAAATAATACTTCTTAGGGTACTTTTAGACATCTCCAGACATTATCAAATGTTTTCTAGAGGCAAAATTACCCCAGAATGATTTATTCAAGTTACTGGTTGTACCTATTTAAAAGGTCTGCATTGCCCAAAAGTTTTTTGGTGTTTTTTTTCTTTTCTATACCATCTGTTGTTACTTTATAAAATATTCTGCCATCTTTCTTGAATAGATTACAGACGTTTTATCATCAGGATTTTTTAGATCAAGGCTCAAGAAAGGAAAAGTCTCACTATACTAAATGTTTCTTTAGTTATCACTTTCAATTGGTAAAAAAAAATAATTTTAAATTACTACAGAAATTTTGCCTTTTACCAAAAGAAAAATCACAAATGACACACACATACACAAATATGCACACACAATCCAAGCTAAAAGTTCTTCAAGTTTCAAGTTCTTTAAGCATTAACTAATTTAATTTTGCAGTTTGCCTAATTCTGAAAAGAATGTAATGTAATGATACATACTTTTAAAAATATTTCTTATTAATATACTCTCTGAAAGTTAATTTACAGAAAAATAATTTATAAAACTATTTGCCATTTTTAGGTCTTGCATAATTGACTTTGAAGTAGATAGCAATGTTGGTGTACAAGATGATGATGTACAGCTTGCCTTTGAATAACTGTCAGCCACAGTGAGTTATTTTGTAATGTCTCAATCTACAAGTAAATTGTTATTCCTATGAGACTACTTACCATAAACAACCAATGAATCTGTTTGTCCATCTTAGTAAATACAAATTACTTGTAGAATAAAATCAAAGTTTACAATCCACTATTCCAAAGATTAGTTAGATAGTTAGATCTATATTTATTGATCCGAAATAATGTCTATGACATATTGTTAGGTGAAAAAAACAAGTTACTGAGGTAGTGTGTGTGTGTGTGTGTGTGTGTGTGTGTGTGTGTGTTTGTGCACGCACGCTTAGGAAAAATTATGTGTGTGCATGTGCATGTAAGAATGAGCATAAATGTGAAAGGATAAAAATCAAACTGAATTCAGGAAAGGAATAAGAGGTATAGGTAATTTGGTGAAAGTGAAAAATTGTTCAAAACGAGTATTCGAAATTGCTTCATATGTTTTTGCTATTCATATGTAATTTAGTTAAAACTAATTATTCTCTTTCTTCCATATTTATGATAAGGAAATCTGCCACAATCCAAATGGTCAAAAATTGTTGGATTGGTTTAACATAGTTGATGATAGTAGCATAAAATGTGGTTCCTATGTATAGATTAATGACATATGCATTTAAAAAGGATATTAGAAAAATATCTTGAAAAACATTCATAATGGGTATCTCTGGCTGAATCATGAATATGCCATATGTTATTTTGCTTGTCTACATTTTATTTTTTAATGAATATATATTGCTTCTTTAATAAAGGGCTAAAAATAAAGAAAAGGGATCCAAGGAGTGGGGAGAGGCATAAAGAAGCAGCTGACTTTCCAGAACACTGAAAAGTATGTCAAAATATGCTGTGTGAATAAGCAGCCTTAAAATGTATAAGATCACTTTTGACATTTATCTCTAAGATGCTCATCAAGAACTGCTGGAGGAACTGAGTCATACTTTCACAGGAATCTATCAGTAAAGGAGTAGAATGAATTCTGGGAGATAAAACAGGTTGATGAAAAATGGTTCCTGGGGATTTGTTCTCTTCTGGGTATGAGTTTTATTTCAGTTCGAGATTTTTTTGATTATATATAGATATGGGAATATACCCTCATGTTATTAGAAAGATAATTTATATGAGATTAAATCTAAAAACTTATTTTCCACTTGAATGAACTTCCTAAGAACTAGTTCCACTCAGTCCTTCACTATGCATAGAACTTATATGGAAAACAATTGGTGTCCCAGGGATGTAAAATAGCCCTTAGAATTATATTCTCAGGACAGAGGTTGATGCTTTCCCAGATTGTTTATTCTTTTGGTGCACAGGCTGAAGCAATCATTCCCTTCTTTGCCTTTAGTTCCCTCTTCTCCTTTTCCTTCTATCTCCTCCACTAGGAGGGCTGTATAAAAAGCCATGGTTTTTAAGATTATATTTGATATGTGAGCCCTCAAGCCCTGCAAAGGAGGTTTGAAAATGAAGTTGATAAATACATAATACATGCTTAATCTGTACTATTATTTCCAATTTTTTATTATCATTCCTTCTGAATATTCTTAGTTACAACAAGACTAAAAAGTAAAGCAATTTGGTCAGGGAAGTATAGAGGGTCATGAAGAAGCTAACAAAATTTAATTTGATCTTGAGCTTCACTTAAAAAAAAAAAAAACAAATAAAAATGAAAACACTAATTCAAAAAGATATAGGCATCTCTATGTTGTTTACTGCAGCATTATTTATAATAGCCAAGATCTGCCCATCGATAGATGAATGAATAAAGAAGATGCACATAAAAAAAAAAACAAAAAAATTATAAATAATTTAGAGTTTCCAAATTCTCTTCACTAATAAAGAATGAAATCTTGCCATTTGTGACAACATGGATGGACATAGAAGGTATTATATTAAGTGAAATAAGTCAGACAGGGAAAGACAAATTCTGTACAATTTCACCTACATGCAGAATTTAAAAAAAAGAAAAAAAAAAAAAGAACAAACGAACAAAAAAAACAAAACAGAAGCAGACTCGTAAATACAGAACAAACTGATGCTTGCCAGAAGAGAGGGCAATAGAAGGATGGGTGAAAAAGTTGAAGTGGAATAAGAGGTACAAACTTCCCGTTATAAAATAAATAAGCCGTAGGATGTAGTGTACAGCACAGGGAATATAATCAATAATATCATAATAACTTTGTACAGTGATGGATGGTTATTATCGTGGGGATAATAACTTATTGTGGGGATCCCATCATTTGATATAAATGTCAAATCACTATGTCGTACACCTGAAACTACTATAATATTTCATGCCAACTATATTTTAATAAAAAGTTGAAACGAAGAAAGTAAAAAAATAAAAATAAAACTGTCAGTAACAAAATACCTTGAAAAAAATGTTTTTAGTAAATAAAAGAAGCATAGATAAGAAGTTAAACTGAAAGTTTCAACTGCGGTAACCCTGTAGGAAAGGTGTTAAATTCAAAGTGAGCTGTTGGAATACTGAGTAGAAGTTTCTAACTTAGTGACCTTGGACAGGTTCAAAGACTAAACTTCATGAGGAAGATACTATAAGAGTAGTAACTAAGAGTAGATTTGCAAAGAGATATTTTGGAGAGAACTGTTTCACCATGGAGTCTCCCGCCCCTCCCCTCACAGCAGTAGGTGGGGTTCTTCTCCCTTCGCCTAAAGCCCAGAAAGCAGGAGGAAACCTGCAAAGAGTTTCATGTGGGAAGTACACTGTGCTGCTGCCAGAGAAGCCTAGGGATCCACAAGTGGGAGATCTGAGGGCAGAGCCAGAAGAGAAATGGTGCTGCATTGAGATTTTTCTGCACAACTTATAATTTGAGTTTAGCCGAGATAAAAAATGAGTGTCTCCCAGAGCCATTTTAAATGAGCTTTTGCCCAAAAGGGCTTCACTAGAGGATAAGCGACCTCCATTGAGTGTCTGTTCAGAATGAACCTTACGTAAACCAGAGCCTGAGATTGTGGTCTAAAGCAGCAGCTAAAAAAAAATGTTGCATCTCTTTAATTATGAGTATTCTAATGGGCCAGAAGGGAGATATCTGAAGAATCAAGCAAAGTGTCCAGAAGAGAAAAAGAAAGCTGTACGATCTTCCAGACCCAGAGAGCATCCAGCCATTTCATAGGAGTAACCATCAACTGAGAAGTATCCTACCCTCTTACCTCTTTATTTCCCTGGACCCCACCTGCCCCCAGATCCTGTAGAGATCAGAAACAGCAGCTAGTGAGTTGATGGAAAAGATGGTGAGCTGGACACAAACAGCCAACCATGCCACCTCTCAGAAGACAGACCACTTGCCCGCTTGGGTTAGTCAGGCCCTAACCCAAGGGAGAAGAAAGAAGACTTCACTTTGAACAAAGATCTAAAGGTTCATATTTTAATTACCAAATTAAGATGGTATTTGGTTAAGTACAATGACTGAAGGATTCTATATTATCTAAGAGTAGATAGACAATTTAGGAACCTGACAGATTTTTTTCACTCACAGGGGAGATAACTTCTGTTACTGAAACATTTTTAAAGGACACTGTGAGATTAATAAATAATAATAAAATAAAACCTTGTATTTTGATTATCTCACTAGGTTTGCTTGTTCAAAATTCCAGGGACAATAGTTTTCTGGATAAGGGAGGTCATGAACATGTTCTTCTTATCATCTGTCAGACCAAGATTATGTTCTGTTCTGTATCATGTTCCCCAAGAGGAATGTTGGCAGATTGACCAAGATGGTGAAGGGATGCAAAAATCAAATCATGGAAGAGAAAACTCAAGGACTTCAAGCTGTGTGGGCTGGAGGAAATTTAGGTAAGACAACAGCTCGTTTAACCTCTATTAATAGGCTCACATATGGAGAACAGAACAGAAAAATTCTGTGTTGTTCCTGAGGGCCAGATAAGGCCTAGCTGGCAAATTTTAGTGCCAAATGAGAAGACATATATAATACAAGCATTTAAAAACGAGTGTTTTAAATTGTTTTGGATTGTCTTGTATTGTGCTGTACTTCTCATTATTAGTTGTTTAAGCTGAGGTTGAATGACATTTGACATTTGTCATGGTTCTTACATAAAGGATTCATTAATTATTTGGTTCCAGGTCAACCTACCAAAGGCCAATTTGTTTTAAGCTAGTTTGCCAATTAATGAATCCATCAAATGGCCATTTCACAGAAAACCAAATCACCCAATGCTAATTTGTTTCCTTTAACAATTTCGTTTTAGCCGACTAAGATTCACTTTGTTCCCATAAGAGAGCACTTTAAGAAATATTGGATTGTTGTCCTAGTTCTCTGGGGTCTGAGAGAGGAGAGACTTGAGAAGCAGAGAAACAATATATTCTTAAATATATTCCTGAATATAATAAATTATTACAATTATAATCTTCTTTTAAAAAATAGTATTATTCCTCTCCTAGACTCACATTCTCTCTCCCCCTCTTTCTTTCTTTCTTTCTTTCTTTCTTTCTTTCTTTCTTTCTTTCTTTCTTTCTTTCTTTCTTTCTTTCTTTCTTTCTTTCTCTTTCTTTCTCTCTCTCTCTCCCTCTCCCTCTCCCTCTCTCTTTAACAAAAATTACATCTAGACATATGAAGCTTTGAGCCCTACAGCCTAGGGCTCTTCTTTGTGAAAGACGCTGTTTCTTTCTTTCTTTTTCTTTCTTTCTTTCCCTTTCTTTCTTTCTTTCTTTCTTTCTTTCTTTCTTTCTTTCTTTCTCTTAGCCTCCAGTTATAGCACCTAAGCACTACATTGGAAACAAAAGGAGCATTTATTGGGTGTAGGAGTGGTAAAAACAACACCCCTCTTTTCCCTCCATTTTGGAACCAACTGAGAAATAAATACAAGTGCCAGCTGAGTGGAGATCAAAATATCACCTTTATTCTTGGGAATCTATTTTGAAGGCTATAGCCTAGATTTGATCACATGATCTCAAACTGCAGGAACAGGCCTTCCTTCCAGAAACAAGATTTCCCCAGCGCTGTTCTCATATTCACAAATATACAAATATGCCAATCCCCAACCTCTAGGGCATTATCACAGGCAAAACATGATCCTAGAACACAGAACCAAAGAAAATCAGTGATTCCCGAGAGAAAGGAAATAAATGGAGGACAATATCTTGATTTAGCCTCATAAAATGACTTCAGTTTAGGCCAATGGTTTGGAGCCCAAGATTTGTGATTTTGAACTCTGTTGGAGAAATTGCCCATTAAGTTAAGTTGTTAACTCTGACCTTAAATTATAATCTTTCATGGGTTGCATATTCTCAGGGTAAAAGCCGAGGTCCTATCTAAGACCTACTTTATCTCCTCTGCTTTCTCCCTTGCTTGGAGACTCTGCTCCAGCCACACAGACTTTCTGGCAGCCCTCAAACACACCTTGCCCTCACCCACCTGAAGGTCTTTACTCCAAGGTACAGTTAGAGCACTCTGTCAGTCAGTATACTCATGACTCTTTGTGCATGTGTATACATATGCATATACATATTATACAATTATATATGTATTGTTATATATATAATGTTATATATAATTAGCCTTTATCTCATTCAATTTACATCATTCAGTTACACACACTCTCTTGTTAGTTTTTAAACTCCTAAAGTGTAGGAACCACATTTTTAGGCCATCAAGTGCCTTAGTACTATGTCTGGTAATAAAGTTAGATAAATGAGTTAATGAATGAATGAATGAATGAATGAATAAAATGTTTTTGTATCACTGGTTGCAAACACTATTAGGAAAGTCCCCCATGGAAGCTATAATTCTCGTTCAGATAATACAAAACATAGTTTTCCAGAAACCCTTGGTCCTCTCCTAAAATCAAACTGGTCAGTCATTCACAGTTTTGAGTCAGTCAGCCTGGTCAACCATGTCACCCTTGGCCAATCATATTACCATCTAGAACCACCATCCTTCCAGTATCACAAATCTATCTCAAGTTCTTTTACTCTTACTATTGTGAAGCTTAATATACAGCCATATTGCACAGTTTGTAAAATGTACTCTACACATTTAAGGCATTAATTATATTGCTGTGTCTGTGACTGGCAGTCACCAGATCCAGTGATCACCTGGTGTGATTGCTCTCCTCTTTTGCTCCAGAACAAAGAGTAATTCATTACAAGCTCTTCTCAACTGCTAACCTAAGGACCTCCAGTTCACAGTTCTCTTCTGCTAAATAGGCTACACTCACCTGAGTCACTGAGATTTACCCAGTAAGACTTGGTCCTCACCTTCTCAACAAGTCTAGGATCGTAGAAGGCAAATTAGGATAATTGGCATGACCATACTTCAGCACCCAACCCTATGCCCTATCTCTGAGGACATCTGAAGATTAGACTAAAAAACCACTTATCTTCTAATATGGGTAATTCAACCTCAGGTGACAAGGACAAAGGAGTCTCTAATTCTCTTTCTTTGTTTTCTTTGTTCACAGCAGATGTTGATGTTAAAGAGACTGTATTTATATATTTATATATATTTATGTATATGCACATATATGTGTCCATATGTGTGTATATATGTACACACATAGATATAGATACATGTATGCATAAAACACACCCAAAGTAGAAAATAACATCTTTCTGGGTATTTTTAATTTCTTACTTCTTTTGCCCAATTTGTAAACCCTACGTCTTTCTTCCTTTATAATTTTTTTGTAACATTTCCTTGTTTACCTAAGTCACACAAATGCTCTTCTCCCAGTCTAAATTTTGTTTTTAATGACTCTCATTTCTTTACTCACCAATGACTATTTCTTTATTCATTTGAAATGTATTTATTTTCTCTTTATTTGCTCTAACTCTACCCTTTCCTGAAATGAGTCACCCAAAACTCTGTTGGAGATATTTTTAAAAAATAATAAAGTCAAACCAAAAGCAGAAGCCAATAGTTCTGATTTCTATCACTTCCCATAGATCCATTTCACAGGAAAGTACAATAAATGCTGATAGGTATCATCTACATTTGTAAGTTGCCTATGTATTCATGGAATCATAGAAAATCACCATTGGCATTTTACAGAAGTCTAAATCCATCCTTCATTTTACGCAGAAGCAAATGAAGTCCAGAGAAGTTTTATGCGTTCCCCAAGGTCACGCAGCAGTTTTAGAGAAAGCCAAAACTGGAAGTCAGATATCCTAAAGACTCAATATTCTTTCTAGTCCAAAATGTTGCCTTCCTTAATAAAGAAAAAAATATAATTTTTAAGGTTGGAATTTTACCAGGACAGCCCTTTCTAAAAGTTACACTATAGGAAGAACATATTATTGGGATTCTTTTGTGGTACAGGTAGATTTTAGGACATATATGACAAAACAGCAATATTTGGGGGAAAATTCAAAGATCTCAAGCTATTGTTGCTACATTATACTTAAAACGAAAAAATGATTTGTTTCAGCTAAATACTATAAAATATAATTATAGTCTTTGGGAACGACTCAGCAGAACTGGAGCTATATTTTTCTGTCTTAGCTCACCAAAGCTCTGGAAGATATTCAAAAAGAGATTGTATAACAAGTGGTAAACATCATTTTCTTTAGATTCTTAGCTCTCAGTGATTAGAAAATGTGACCATTTTGGACTCACTGATAATCAATGTTGATTGCCAAAGTTCAATTGTTCGTGTGTCAATGTGTATTGAATAAGATTAGAAACTAGTTATTTCTCTCTGTATGTATCAGTAAATACTTATGGTTCTCTTACTATAGCCTATATATTTCTGTCTTATGGAGCTAAAACTACTTCTGTGAACCACCAGCTTTTCCAATTTAATCTGAATCTGACTTTTTGTCATCTTTATTTTTAGTTTATAAACTGCTCAAAGAGGGCATTTTATTCCTCCTCATTCCTGGCTGAAGTTGAAATTATGGAAATACCTTGAGTTATTTCTATCCACACTGAAATGAGAAATTTGGGATGTTTAGCTGAACATTCAAATGTTTCAGCTTTTACCCTTCTCTATTAATAATATCATCATCTGTCTTTCACACAGAAAAATCTTTAACTTCACACTTGAGAATTTTGTTTCTTTTTTATTTCATTTCATTTCCTTATAGAGTCTTCCTGGTGTGAGTCATAATATATTGAGGTCATGTCCATTGCTTTCTGTTACACAGGAGTATATTTCATCCCAAAATGCACCACCAGATCCACTGACGTGTGTATCAATCTTGGAAAGTGGCCACTTGTGCTAAAGATTGCAACTGAAGGACGACTGGGCTCAGAGTCTTCGCCAAACTGTTCTTTACATTAGAATAAAACAAGACAAAAGGAGATGGAGAAATTTCTTATGACCTTAGACTTTGGGCCCTATCTCCACTCTTCATAAGAATTCACTTAATTTGATAATGGTAGGTGGTGGTCACAGAAAGTGGTCTAAGTCTCCAAAATTAGCTTTAAAAACCTTCAGCTTTTAATCTCAAATGCCTTTTCACTCATTTTAACCAGTTTAAATTAGGATATGAGCAGCTGAAAAAAAAGAATTATAAATTACATGGTCAATATGGAGTGACTAGCATTTCACCAAATTATTCACTACTCACTCATAAAATGAGGTAGTGTCAATTCTTGTGTGGGCGTAGCTGAGTTAGGAAGGGGTTTTACAGTTTCAGTTTCACTCTCTGTTTAATACCCTTCCTCCATAATGGACACGTCCATAATCCATTGTCCTCATAAACCTTACCGTAGACTCCTGTACATAAAGATTATCATAGTATAAAACACAAAGATTTCTTTATTTTTAAATAGAATTCTGATTAAAATATTGAGTTTTGCTGACACTTAGCAATGTATTTTGTTTTATGGAGACATCTCAGATGGAATAAATGCATTCGATTGTGAGTCTCGAATCTTCTGTACGAATTCATAGTCCACTTTGACCTTTCACCTCTGTTCTTTTTTGCCTTCACTACTCCCTGTACTAGTCACAGACTCATACATTTTGGGAATAGACCCTTAGAAACTGATCACTTAGTCAAATTCTCCATTTTACAAAAGAAGGAAAGTTGAAGCCCACAGTGTCTGAGACACGTTCACAAAATGACCCAAATATTTAATAGGAGATCTGGGACAGAACTTAAGATTCTGAATTTCTATTATTTTTTTTCACTCACTTTTCCATTCATTACCCCCATTCATCACTCTGGATTTTACTTTGCTCATTCTCTTGCCACATTCTTAGCTCTCCTGTTCACTACCTTGTCCTTTCATGATATCCACCTCGCAAAGCACCAGTCGTAGGTAGAGTCCAATGCTCAATCTGCTGAGTATTGTGGAGGAAATCAACCAACTAGGAAAATTAGTGCCACAAACTTGGTGATTTTAAAATGCAGAAGTTTATTCTGTCACAAAGCAATCTTCTGGAAGCCAGAAGATTGAAATCAAGGTTTTGGTAAGGCCACATTCCCTCTGAAGTCTCTAGGGGAGAATCTTTCCTTGCCTCTTTCAGCTTCTAATGGTCTCTGGTGTTCCTTGGTTTGTAGTAGCATAACTCTATTCTCTGCCTCAGTCTTCACATGGACTTCTCTGCATCTCACTGTGTCTTCTCTTCTTACAAGGACATCCTAAATTCAGAATGATTTTATCTCGATATCTTTAACTGATTATATCTGCAAAAACACTATTTTCAAATAAGGTCACGATGTACCTAAATTTTGGGTGGATGATATCAACCCATTATACTTGTCAATCTTATTCACTAGACTATAAACGCCATGGGAGCAGAAATTATATCCACATCAGCCATCACTGCAGAGTCAACTTGGCATGTAGTATACACTTAAGAAATAATTGTGGAATGAATACTTTTCTTCCACTCAACTTTTGCCAAGCTTCTCTACCATATTACCATTCCATCCAACAACCTCAGTGCTTACTTCCACTCAGTCCATTAAAATTGATTCATGCTTCACCATGAAAACTAAATAAGAAATATTGAATTACTCAGCTAGTAGAAATTTCTTCTTAAACTAGTATTAGCATAGCTCTTTACCTGATTTTTTGGAAGAAATTCATAACTTTCTAGCTTATACTATACTTGAATATTTTTTTATAATTTCTTCAAGAGCAAAGATTATTTTTTTTTATCTTTACATTCCCCAGAAGACAACCACAAAACTCAGCATAGAAGATTTTCACTAAATGTTTATTTAATTTATAAATCTGGATAATTTACTCATATATAAGTTCATCTTCACTAGAAAAAGTTAGGTTTATTCAAATTCTAGAGTTAGGTTTATTCTTTCTGACTTCAGAAAAGCAAAAAGAAAACTCCCCCACTCAAAGTGCTGACAGGTTTTTCTGTTCTTTGATTTAAATTTTTCTAAAACCTATAAATGTCAATGTCTTCGAGTCTAAATGCTCTACAAGTACTTTTCATAGGTTCACTTGTTTACTTTGTTCAATTGAGCTTATCTTCTTCACATTCAAGTAAATTCGGAGATAGCATCTTTATAGGTATGTCAGGTTCTCAAATGCTATCATTTCATTATAATGTTGATGAGATGCCATAGGAACTTAACTCTTGTTTATTCCAATTAGCTTGTGGTAAAATTGATTTCATTATTAGTCATTTTGCTTAAAGTCATAGAACATACCAACAATGTTAAGTGAGGACTTACTATTGTGTACTCAAAGTTTATCATAAATTTTTAAAAAATCTTTATTTTGTCAAATAGACATGAGCCCTGCCAAGATAACTATACTTATATTTAGATATTTCATCAGGAAAACAAAAGTATTCTAGGTATTTTAGGCAGGAAGAAGTTTAGCAAGAACTTGATGTTTACAAAACTATTGAAAGAGAAGGCTACTACTGGCACAGGTTTACAACTGGATTCAAGCAAGCAGAAAATTGCTACTGTAACTCAGGTTAAGAATTCCCCCTCTTAATTGCCCCAGTGGTCACAGATGTCTGCAGTGCTGAGACAGTTAACGATAAACAGAGCAACATCCAGAGATCACTGCAAAACATCACTTCTATCAATGCCCAGTTATCTGTTTGCAATACTAGTAAATTAATAATGTGTTTTCTACCCAATGGTGTGCTAGATATATCTAACAACTGACTTACTGGACAGGAATAAAGTACTGAACTATGCTATTTGCCAACATCTTCCATGGTGTAAATATTCTCACTGATTAAAAGCTGCTGAATGCAGAGTTGGGAAGAAGATGCACACAATTGGTTTCTTTGAGCTTGTAAGAGCCAAGTCAACCTCTGTCTCTCTTCTGCCTTCCAAATGTTGCAAACGTATCTCACTGATGGAACTTCATACAAATTCAAGACCTTACTGGCAAAGAAGATTGGAATATGTATAGCTCTCAGACTTCCAGACCCTGCAATATAGAGTAGAACAAAGAAGAAGTATCAAGTATCCCAATAGCCAACACACATTAACATCTAGCCCATATAAGGAACAGACTAATGTTAGATGTTATTTTCCCTTTGCATGCAAATAACAAAAACAAATCTTTGGTGATTTTATCTGCATCATGGCTCAATTCCCAAATGATGTTCAAGATTCTTATGGCTCATTTGAAAATTAGTGTTTAAGCAGGCACAATAACACATTCTAGCTGACATTTATCGAGCCATAATAACATACCAGCTTATTTGTAGCTTTACATGCATTATTCTATATAGTTTTCCCAATAATTTCATGTGATAAGTTTACTATTATACTAATTTTACAAATGAGGAAACTGAAAATTTGCATGGTTAAGTAAATGCCCCAGATTACAGCTATTGAATAGCAGCATATTTCTGCACTCACCTCTCTATTCTACCTTAAAAACATGCAATATTTTATGAGTTCTTTCTGCTTCTGAGCACCATGTTTTCTATCATGTGCCTGATAGCACAGAGTATGTCATAGAATCAATATACTGAATTATTTTTAGAATTACATTGCATCTTAGCAAATAATCCAATGCCATTTGGAAATACCCTAATAAGCATCTGCCTAAAAGAAAAAAAAATTAATTTACAGTTCAAAATAATTTGACTATGAAATGTCTCCTGTTTCTCTGTTTCCATCATTATTACCTAAAGATTTGATCCCTTCATTCTTCTGGTTTGGATGAATATCCCCTGTTATTAGCAGTGTCGCTGAGTAAATGTACACAAGAGAATAAATAAACAATTAAATGCATAATTTACAAAAGGAAAAAATATGGTAGAGAAACAGGATCAAATCTTTTTTTTAATAAACATAAATATGCTAAATTAAATGCAGTTTCTGTCTCCAGGTACAGGGATTGGCTTTAATGTATAAGTTATTTATTTACACATTGTTTAGAATCACCTCTCTAATTTTTCCAAGAGCTTTGTCTTGCTTAATGCAGCAAAATATCACTCTGTGCTTTCATGCCATGCTCACATACCTTGCATTCCCTTTTCCAGATTCTATTTTGAAAGCAAGCAAGCATCTCTCTACTACATATTATTAAATGATAAATTAATCAGTGTGCTTTTTACCTGCGTATTTTTAAGTTAATTACGTGGCTGCTTATTTGTCCAAATCAAAGTAATCGTGCTTTCTTTTTCTTTAATCAATCTTTAATTTAAAAATAAATAAATAAAGATATATATTTGCAGAGGAGAAGCTGTCCTTTGAAGAGTGGTGTGCCTGATTTCAGTGCCAGGTGCTGTCCCTGTGAGACACCATATCAAGTCTGGCCTTACTTTTGCCAAAGCATGCTGTATTTGTGCCAACTCACTGCCTTGGATGCTTTTCAGTGCTTGTCAAATACAAGAATATAAGGTGTTTCTCAGCTATGTGATTTATGGTTGAGGCCAGTTCAGAGTATCGAATGCATGAAAACATATCAAGATATTGAGAACCCTGAAGTTTCTATTTCTTCTACCAACTTCAACTAATGATCAACCCAATCGTCCAGTGATAAGCGAAGAAAAAAATTTTGAGTAGACATTATATTTTTTTATAAAAATAAAAAATAGCATTGTGCTATCTAATTGAGTTTTTACCGAGAGACTTTTAGAATTTTAAGAATCAGAGACGATTTTCTCTTTGAGCCCTAAAACAGAGAATTTGTTCTCCTCTTCTAAAGGTATTTTCATCAATATTTGCTGGGTTTCTCTGATATTTGCTGTATTAGTTATAAGAAGTTTCTCAGCTATATGCTCTCTGGTCCGTTGGTGTTTAACCAAATTAGCTAAACTTATTTGACATATAATAAATTGTTGCTGAAGTTTGAAGAAAGCAAGCATGGATCATTAAATGAGAAAGTCACTAAGAATGATAAATTTATTTCCAAAACTAGCAAAAGTTAACCATACCTAATGCAGATGACACCAACACAACCCCAGCTGATATTAATAAATGCACAAAAAATGCAATAGGTTTATTAACTGTAAATGCTGTCTTCCCTCTCAGCACAAACTGCTGTGTCTGGGAATAAATGAATATTGTTTTCTAAATTCAGCTCTGGCCAGTGGTCAGTGGACAATGTACATCAAAATTAGAAGACATGGGAGGTGGATCTTGGTTTCAAATTGATCTGAATAACAATAGCAAGCTTAAAACTTGTCTCCCTGCTTTTAAAGTTCACTGTTGTCTGTTTTCAAGAGTAAAAAAAAAAAAAAAAAGCCAAGAAATAACAGGAAGCCAGTTTACAGCTCAGAGAGAATCTTACTCAATTCAATTCCTTTACAGCATTGCATTATCATCTACATGAAAGTAGAGTTCACCCCTGCCAAACCCTGAAATGCAAAAAATTGAAAGAAGGGAAAATGGCTTTGTCACTCATTTGTTTCTGTCTTAGAAAATGTCTCCAGTGCATCTGCTTGCTGTCTTACCCAGAGGCTTTATATGGCCACATCAAATAGGGCAGATGCCATGGAGGGACAAACCAGGATGTGTACTGGCTTGACCTATCTCTTAGCAAATCCCAAATTCATTTTATCTTAATGAAACACCCACACAAAGGAAATCTCTGATCTTTCAAGCCCAGAATTTACTTGCTTCCTAATCATGTTAAGTCTTACAGGGAATTTTGAGGTAACTTCCTGCAGAATGCCACCAAGTTTACTGTTGGCAGAGTCAGGAAAATGTATAAATTAAAAAAAATCTATCCTGGGTCATTGTCCTGGAAGCAATATAACTAATTATATTTTTATCCAAAGAGGATATATTCCAATAACAACCTTAAACAAGGAAATATAATCTTATTCTATGAGAATTATTTATTTAATAATTTTACTTTTTTTAAAAAAGTTAGATGGCAGAAATTTGAAATAGTAGACAATTTTTGTCCCACGTATAACCACAAATAGATGCACATTTTACACACAGGCACACACTCAAATACATGGACACTGTATTAATTTCCTAAGGCTGCCATAACAATATACCATAAAGTATGTAGCTTAAAAAATAGAAATTTATTCTCTCACAGATATAAGAAGCTCAAAGTTCAAAATCAAAGTGTCTTAGGGTTATCGTGCCTCTGCAAACTCTAGGATATAATCCTTCCTTGTCTCTTCCTACCTTCCGGTAGTTGACTGCAATCTTCGGCTTGTAGATACATCACTAAAATCTCTGCCTCTGTCTCTACATGTTGGTCTTCCCTCTATGTGTCTCTGTGTCTACCTGTTCTCTCTTCCTCTTGTAAGAACAACAGTTGTCATATTGCCTTTAGGATCTACCCTAATTCAGTATGAGCACCTCTTAACTTGCTTATATCTGTGAAGGCCCTATTTCAAAATAAAGTCACAGGTAACAAGCTCACCACTTATAAATTTTGCTTTCCACTCAACAACAGAGCACAATTCAGCCAAGTTTCTACCATTTCATTGGATTAGGGTCCACCTTAATTCAATGTGACTTCATCTTTACTTGATTATATTTGCAAACCCTATGTTTAAATAAGTTCCCATTCACAGGCATCAGGAATTAGAACTTCTTTTTAGAGGATATATCTTTTTGGAGGACACAATTTAACTTACAACAGAAACATACAAAAGAAAAATAAGAGCAGTGATATAAAATGCTGCCAAAAAAATACGAAAATATATGCCAAAATTTCCTTATACTCTTATAGGCAGGTAATAAAATTAATGACCAACATAAAAAGGGAAATCTGACCATTTATACAATACATAGTATCCATGAGATTTAAAAAAAATCCTAAGTGTTATGGGAAAGCACAAGTATTGCTGATACCAAGATCATAAATAAATAAATCTCTAATTTAAGAATAAGTGTAAGATTATTTCTTTGCAGGCCAAAATCTGATTAGAAACAAAATAAAGCATCATTTTTTCTAGTTGCATATACATCTTTTACTTTAAATGAGCTTTAAATATAGAATTACAAAACAGAATAATAAACAAGAAGAAAATGTTTTATAGGTTACTTAAGACCAAAGATCATATTTAAATATTAGATGTAGATGATAATCAAAGAAGCTACAAATGCACAATTCAGTGATTTTCCCAGTCAAGGAAGTACTCCCATAATTCAGGTGTGGAGTAAGGAACACCGTGCAATATTTAGAATACCAGCACCTAAACAGATACAATGCTAGGAGAATGGGCATGGCCGTAGATCTCTGAAAACTTTTTCAATTCGAATGACAGAGATTTTTTCACAGATGGATAATTCCAATTATAGAGTGAAAAACAGTAGCATAATAGGATTTGATTTCTAGGAATTTGCTCTAGAGATAAATGGTAAATAAAGCGATACTATGTTTTGTTAAAAGATAACCATCTTTATTTCAATCTTCTCACTTTCCCAAATAGCGGTGCTTTATTTCAGGTATTCATCTTTTGGGTTTTCTTTTCCTTAATTCTGGCAACTATGTCCCTTGTTCCCATAGATACTCTTACCTCAGCCAACTTTAAAGCAAAGTTTAAATTGTTTCTGAAACTTTACATGTTAGGCTTTCATTTTTACAAAAATTCCCTACAAAATGGATGTCTTAATCCACTCAGGCTGCTATAATAAACTCCCACTGACTGAGTGGCTTATACACAACAGAAATTCATTTCTCACAGTTCCGAAGATCTTCTTCCAGGTCACAGACTTTTTCTCTCTGAACATGGTGGAAGGGGCAAAGGGTCTTTGTGGAATCTCTGTTATAAGAACACTAGTCTCATTCGTGAGAGCTCCACCCTCCTAACCTAAGAACCTCCCGAAGTACCTATCCCCTGTTACAATCACATTAGGCATTGAATTCCCACATGTGACCTTTGCGGAGACACACCATTTGGACAATAGTGTAAGATTTAGTCAGGTATGGTGGGTGGAAAAAATAGCTCCCCAAATATATATTCACTTCCTAATCCCTGAAACTTAATATTACCTTGTCTGGCAATAGATGTGATTAAATTAAGTATCTAGAGAGGAGTTGTTTATCCCAGGTTAGCCCTAAATGCAATCACGTGGACCCTTATAAAAGAGAAGCAGAAAGAGATTTAATACAGACACACACCAGAGAAGGTGATGGGATCATGGAGCAGAGGGAGATGCAGCTATGAGCCTAGGAATGCTGACAGCCACCAGTAACTGGAAGAGATGAGGAAGAGATTCTCCTTCTAGAGCCTCTGGAGGGAGCCTACATCTCGAGTTCAGACTTTTGGCCTTCAGAACTGTAAGGATAAATCTGATTTCTTAAGCCACCTAATTCGTGGTAATTTGTTACAGCCATTAGAGAAATCTATATAACGGTTAAAAACATAAGAAACAAAAATGCGACAGAAAAATAATTATAAGTGAATATATCTTTTTCTGTAAATAACTACCATTTAATAAGTACCCACCAAATAGGTACCAGAGAAGGAGTTACATACTTTATGCACACAATAACTTGGCAACGTAAGTGTAATTGTTCCCATTTTGATAAAGAGGAAACTGACCCATTTCTGGTCACACAAATTGAGTAAGCAGAAGTCCCAGGATTTAAATGCAGATGTATTCAACTCCAAATTGTTTTCCACTGTTTCTGTAATACTCTGCTGTATCCCATACTTCTCACTCTAGAGTCCCCACACAATTACAGAGGACACTTGCAAACACGTTTCTTTTTCTCTTAATCAGCTGCAAAATTTCCCTCCATGGAGAAATCGGTTCCCAGTGGCCAACCAATTGCGTTTCTGGCTTTTGTAGGAAATAAACACAAAAACTCATAAGGCAATGTGGCTCAAATACAATAATCTGTAACTTTTTTTTTTTTTTAATCTCTGGAATTCCTAGAACCTGGACCTAAGCTTTCTAAACAGGTCGGTTTCTCCTCCAGACTGACCCTGATTTACCTCAGGTTAAACAAATTGCCAGCAGTTCCCTGGTTTCGAGAGCCAAAGTCTTGTCTATGGGTAAAAAGTGAATCTGACTTTACTGACCATGTCTTATCCACAGTGTCAAGTTCTCTCTTTCTCCACTCGTCTGCTTCTGCTCTCCCCACATGCTCTGTCCAGGCATGATCCACTGTGACTGAAGCCACAGTGTGTTTCCTGAGGACAGAAAATTGGTGGCAAATCTCATTTTCTTTGAGATTTATATATGTACACACACACACACACACACACACACACACACACAGAGCACAACCTAAGCAGGTATTTATTTCCTGAGGCACAAAAACACAGGTGTGCAGAAACAGAAACTTCTTTATTTCTTATAGTTAAAAGTAACCCAGTCCTTAAGCCCACATTTCTGTTAATTATAGAAAAAAGTTTTTTCTTTCTTTCTTTTTCTTTCTTTCTTTTTCTTCCTTTCTTTCTTCCTTCCTTCCTTCCTTCCTTCCTTCTTTCTTTCTTCTTTCTTTCTTTCTTTCTTTCTTTCTTTCTTTCTTTCTTTCTTTCTTTCTTTCTTTCTTTCTTTCTTTCTTTCTTTCTTTCTTTCTTCTTCCTTCTATTTATTTATTTATACTGCAGCTCAAAGGGATTCTTCTATTTTCAAACTGGGTCTCTTAACAATTGCTCCTCTCTCCCCACCCACCCTATCACATCTGGAAGTTCTTCTTCCTCCTAGGAGAGAGGTAAGTTCTCAGGACTTATGTATCATCCTGGCTTGGGGGCAGGGGCTTCTTTTCAGAGAGCCCTCCTCTGTCCTAGGATGTATATCTCATGTTTCTGTCTTAGGTGTTATCATCTATATGCTGCGACCAGAATTGATATGGTGATGGGGCTCTGCTGGGGAGTTCTTCTGTATCTGTCAAATCAAGTGTCTGTCAAGCTGTGCTGGGGAGCTTTTATGTGTTGCTGCCCCCTCAACACTTACTAGAGCTGCTGATTCTCTAAACTCCCTGCCCAAGTCTCTACTGTTGAGCGCACTCTCTCAGTCCCCTGCTGACCTCTGCCAGACAGACAGGTCACAATTCTCAACTACATTTTATATTCCCTCATGCACAATGTTTGGGATTTCCTGGATGCATTCAAAGGTGACGAGATTTGAGGATGAGGCTGTGCAAGAAGGTGACTCAGGTCCTCTCTGAAGCATCACACCACAATCTCTGTCTACTAAGGCAGCCCCACACAGGTGTAGACCTTGGGAAATGTCTCCTTCCAGAATTCCAGATGAGAAGTGGACACCAGCCTCTCTTTCTTTCAGAATCTTTAGCCCACTTAGGTAACCTAGACTCTTAAGCCAGGCTTTAATTGCAGGGAGATAAAGAGCAGCACCCTGTCCAGCATTGATACTCATGCTTTCCTTGAAAATTCCTCGAGTTCCTCCCTTAACTAAGCCTAACTTGGGTTCAAAGGTCCTGGATCTCCGGGTGGGAAGGAAAGGCATTGTAAGTCTTCCAGAGTCTAGTTTAGAATATAAACTCAACTCCTCCATTCATTAGGCTTTGTTTTTGATTTACCAATTCAAATTACTAAATTTCAATGAAGACATTTTTTCTCCCAAGTGGTTCATAAAAGTATTGTGGCTTTTAGAGTACTATGTCTGCTGTGGACTTCAAAAAAAGAGACAAATCTGGAGCCAAGTGAGGACAACTTTGTCCCCAGTAGTTGTGTCTGCCTTCCTTGAGAATCAGCAAATGTCACTGTTTCCATGGGTGGAAGACCTTGACTTATAATTAGGAATTACTGGAAATGAAAGATGCATCAATTAGTGTTTTAAAGTTACTGTTTTGCAAAATTATAAGAATACTGTAAACATTATTTTAACAGTGCTTTTTGGCCATTTTTGTAAAAAAAATTTATTTAAATGTATTTATTTTGTTGTTTTGAAATCAAAACAATACATACATTTGCTCATTTTGATTTCAAAGTCAAAGTATTTTATGCAGTTAGAGTCTGATGTAATATAGAATATCAAAACTAATAATTCTATTCAAAACAGCATGTGTATTTTGCAGATTATTTTCATATGTTGCATTTCTTGTTGAAATATTACAATAGCAATATTTGAGAAAAAAATTTAGAGTCACTCAGCACCATCGTTCTATGTGGCTAAGGGAATGTGCTATAAATTACTAAACTAACTCCATATTACTAGATATTAACTTTATTTTTCTCTAATTATTCATAGTTTTGAATGATGATATAATAAATGACTTTGCATGCTTGTATGTTCTCTTTATTGCTTACTTACTTGTAGTCTAATACTAAAGTTTTGATTCTTGAGTCAAAGGATGGAACTGGCTCTAATTAATGTGTCTCCACAAGGCACAGATGTACCCCAGTGCCTTCCCCTGCTAAACTCAGTGCCCTGTAATACAACCTGTGAGTTTTTAATGAAGTTAAGGTAATGGCAATAAAAAATTTTTATAAAAGAAGGCATTACTTCTTTTTTTACAAGAACGTGACCTTTTACCTTCTTTTTATGTTTGTAAAATATATCATAAAACAGCCTTGATACATAATATGAATCAAGAGTGATGTGAGTCAAGTTTTACATGTGGCCTCACATGTAGGTAAAGCACTAAATTAAGTATACCTTAAAATAAATACTAAAATTATAAAATGAGATTATTTCTATAATTTATTTTATTCAACTTACATCATTGTAGTAATCATTAGACCTGAATAACCAAGGAAAGTACTGATGAGCTATGTGTATGTGTGTGTGTATGTGTATGTGTCTTCAAATAGGAAGACTTTTTAGAAATTTGAAATGTAACCTTTTATATCAACACTAGATTTTTCTAGAACTTTCAGAATATATTTAATTTTAACTGCAATATGTAAAAACTATTTTCATACATATCTAAACCTATTAAAAGAAAGGCTAATGTCTCAATGTCATTGACATTGTTATTTCAGAAATATATTTGTTGGTTCCCAGTGGTTTATGAAGAACAAAATAAGTTAAAATAGAAAGTTATTAAATCACCACAATTACTACAAATACTATACATTTGTTTAGCTGAGGGACACCCAGTTAAGCTAAATCATGTGAAAGAGATATCTTACTTTATGCCCAGGAAATGAGTTTTAGGAATATGAGCTCTACAAAACTGAGTTAACCTCTGAATTCTATGGACAATGAGACCTTGAGTCTCTCCTGTCTTTTGTTAATATGGACATGTACAACATAAGGAAAAAGTGTGTACAAAATTACATCTAAAACCTTACAAGACTTGTAATGCTATCAATTCTATGGAAAGGGCATTAACAACAGCATAACTTTATCACAAAAGGATTCAAGGAATAATAACCAATATAATAAGTTGTAATTATAATTCCAAGCCAAATAAACAATATATGCAGACATCTTTTCATCTTTCTCTTAAAGTGTGGTCTGTGTCAGTTATAGCCAAATAATCGTAGTATTAAAATCTGTACCACTTCTTGGCCTTTTGGCTAAGATTAAGTGTAAAATTTGTCATGTTTTTACTTAGTGATCTACAAAATAATGGATGCTGTCACTACATAGCACAATCCTGACTTATGGGTCTCTAGGATCTTTTTTTAATCACCCCCGGGAAAAAAGCTTTGAAGACAAACAAAATAAAGTTAAAAGATGATTGCAAAATCAGAAGTCACATCGTTTGCTTTGCCCACCTTTCTTATTCCACTTCTAGTTCTGCTTTCATTATAAAACTTTTTCTGATGTTTCCAACTGAGAAGTCATCTCTCTCTCTCTCTCTCTCTCTCTCTCTCTCTCTCTCTCTCTCTCTCTCTCTCTCTCTCTCTTTCTTTCTCTCTCCCTTATTCTTTCTATTTTTTTTAATGTTTTTCTTCTATAGCTCTACCTTTCTCATGGACCTTATTACAAAACAATTCAAAGCACATAGCTCTTCTCTTTTCAATTAGTGTTGGTAAGTACTTCTAATATCTCCTACTAGATTTTAAACTATTTTTGAGGTTAGAATTTACTATCATCTTTATATTTCCCATAATACTTAATATCTTAGCAATAAGTATTATGTTACTTGTTGATTCGAATCAATAGTAATTTAATTTATTAGCCCAATATTTATGTTATTTCCTATTTGAGAGAGTGTCAATACCAAGATACCCCAATAGGTCTTAGTGATGTGATTACTCAAGAACCTAAAATCAAAACCATATTTTTTAGTTGATTCTCATGGTACATCTGGATGATATAAGCTGTGGTTATGAAGTCATGGGAATCATGAAAACGCTTGTGCCAGTACTTACAGATGTGCCCACGACAGGCCTCTTCAAGAGTTTATATGCTGAGTACTTCTTTCAGATCGTCCCCTTGCAGACTCACAAGAGCTTTATTATAACTTCACCAGGTTAGAAAAGAGCATGTGCCCACATCTGCTGCTCTCACAGAAACAATTTTGTCCATCTTGAATTGTGGGGTCTACTCTTTTCAGTCCTCACTACTCTGTGGCCTTGAGACTAATTCTCTGAGCAGGGACCTTGGAGGCAACTTTTCTCACAAAGAACAGCCCGAAAAAGGCCTCAAAGATCACAGATAGCTTACAGATAAAATCAGGGTCACTATTTTCTAATCACAACACCTCTTCAAGGAATTTATTATCCTTACACAAGTGAGCACAAATCAGTCATAAGGCATTTAAGCCACTAAAATTAAACCTAGCCTTTAGCTATAATGTTAGGCAAGACCAGATTAAGTAAGACAGTTTGCATAAATAACTCAATAAAGTCGTTGACTTAAAATGCAGAATTTGTGTTTTGCAAACAGATGTATATAATCAGCCAACCAGAACGAAATAATGTTTAATATCAAATATAAAAGATAATGTTCACAGATCTTTGCAAAAATCTGTCTTTTCATAACCTGTGGAACATTTTAAGTGAGTCAACCTATGGCTTTATAAAGCCTCTGTTAAACCACTTTAGTTATATGTTGTTTAATTGTTGTTTCACTTTCAACAAATCAAATGAAAGCAAAATTCTAACATACTTACATGCCAAACTTTGCCTCAAATTGAATCCAGTAAAAGTTTTTGGATTGTCCAAAACCTGTTTGGCCTATTGTGCAGGTTTTTCTGAGTTATGAGTAGAGAAAATGTTAGGAAGCTTAGAGCCATAAGGTCCACATACCTATGGAGTTAAAATAAAGATAAAACCAAAAACCTTTACTTTGTATTTGTTGTCTAGTAGCTTGATGAATCTATATTTTGTTGCTCAGCTAGCTAGATCAGAGTGGGGAGCATACCTCTTATTATTATTTTTTTAATCTCTCTCTCAAGCTCACTGTGATTATCTGTATATGTTAGATAATGCTGGTTAAATGAGAAAATGTAATATAGCTCAGATAATAGAAGGAAAATCTAAGATGAAGTTATGAAACTCCTGTGAACCATGGAAAATGTCTCTTACACCTAACTTTATCTACATCTATATAAATCTTAACCATCAAAATTCAGCTCAGGCTCACATCCTCCACACATATCTCCTGATCTCCTCTCTCCAAATTCTAACACAGACTGTAGAACTTAGAAAAAATTAGATGGGTATGATATCATTTCTTCTTGCTTCACAGGTATTGTCTTGTTTCCATCACTTGGAAAAATTGTAAGTCTCTTGAAAGGAGGTAGTACCTTTTGTTTTGAGTATTCTCCAAGGTGACTAGCACTGTATTCAGTGCAAATTTGGTATCCCATTAAATGCATAAAAATATGAAGATAATGCATAATTCAAGCTTCCTGAAAAGAAATCTTATTTTGATAAAATGCATTCCAAATTATTAACTTTTTTTAATACTGAAAATCTATGTACCCATGGAGTACTTACATATTTGCAGTACATCCTAGTAGAATATTCACGTGATTTTAATGACTACCTATAGTCTATGCTACCTGAGATGCATTGTGACACAAATATAAGGGGTGAGGAGAGAGATGTAATTATAAGCTTCAGGTGTTTTGTATGCCTTTTCATGCATGCAGCTGCTATTATCTCTTCTTATCATTGATGTGTCATTTTACATTCTGGCAGCGATGATTATAACTAATTATATATGGGAAAATAAATTGTAATATATGTTTAATACAAACAGTCTATCATTTGGGTAGTCATGTCAAATGATTAATCATGTTTAAAACTAACAGGAATAGGTTAGGGGACAGAAATATACTGTGAAAAGACAATATCCTCTTTCTTTAATCTTGATTTAAATTTAATCTGAAAATGAAAAAAAAAAAACAAAAATGGCTTCAAAAAATATGTTAGCATTTTTACTAAACAGTAGTTTCTCCTCGTAACTTGAAGAATTCTTTTGAATTAGATGACAACTTCCCTGATGCTTGATTAGGTATTCCTACATTTATCAGTACTTTCCTTATGACTCTCATCTCCCATATTTGGCCACTTCTCTCTGCCCCATGGTAGGACAAGATCAAGGAATCCATCGTTTGGACTACAGCTTAGCCAGTTTCTAGCTGACAAAGTATTAGGGAGATTCATTTCCAAAAAAAAAGTAATATTTAGTATTTTGTCCCCAGTCTCTCCTGTAATGGTTATTCTGATTTTAACCAGGATTTCCTCTGCTTTGCAAATAAGAACTATTATTTCAAATAAGCCCAATGAAATTAAGTAAATTTTTTAAAAACCTGTATTCTGCAATCAATCAATTAGAAAGAATTCTTTACCCAGGCTTGGATAGTATTTCTTCCTAACTAAATGTTATCACTGTTCATAACTTTAGAAAAAAAAATTAAGGAGAGCACAAAAAAAATAGTCACAATTACGAACCATCAAAATATTCCCAGACTTTCGTAAATCTACTTGTGATCACATGGCAACTGTTTATTTACAAAAGTTTATTTCTGTTCCTGAGAAAATATTAGGGTTTCCATCAATGACTACATCATTTCTATATTCAATAAGATGTTCAGGTGGTTAAATTCCAGGAAAAACTGATAGTTTTTCAGGATCACTCTGTATCAATTACAGAGGTCATTCATACCTTTTGAACATTTTGAATATTATGAAAATTTAGTATTTAAAATTATGTTACCCTGCAGTAAAAAATGGTGAGGACCTCATCTTACTGGAAGCTACTTCATACAGTAACCTATATCTGTGATAGAGTGAAGTCTCTCAGCACTGGACTTGGAGAACGCCAAAGAAATATACATGAATGAATTTTCTAGTATTTTAGGAGAATGGGTATACAGACAGAGGCTGAGCATGGAAGAACAGATGAAGGGAAAACCTGTTGTGGCATAGGTGAAAACTAACCGCAAGTTAGGCTAAACAGAGAAGAATGATAAAAGCTGTCATCAAGGTCTAATCATAAGGCAGCATATTTCTAAGGAATAGAAGACATCTTAAATCCTAAGAACAGCAGGGAAAAAAAGCGGATGATATTTTAGTGACATGAAGTCAAGATCTTGAGGCTTTGGGGTCCTACTATTCCTCATGATCACTCACCTATTAGTAATAAGCCAAAAATAGAAGAACAAAGACCATTGTCTTCATCTCCTATAAGTTGACATATTATGCATCTTTAGTGAGATCGCGGTTATAGAAAAACCTGGTTTTATGAGCAAGGGAAATATAAAAATAAACATTTTTAGTTTGCTGTGAGCCATTATGAATAAGGCAGCAAGATTAATTTATTTTAATGTTATACCCAAGAGACATATGATTTCTTTTCTATGTGATTACAAAAATACTGAATGTCCCCTGAGGAAAGAAGTCCTTTTTTAGACTTCAATTTTCAGACAACCCAATTTTCTCCGAGTTGGTTTTTCTCCTTTGAGAGCACACTTAATTTGTTAATGCAGGAGTGCATTTGTCACCAATAAAATTCATCTTCACTCTATAAACAGACTGCCTGAAATTAGTCCTGATAGGGGGAAAGCTAGGGAGAGTGTACTTGGTTGCATATTATGAAAACATAATTTAATGGTTTAATTCATAATAAGATTTTTTATAACCAACTACTGCACAAGCAACATAAAAAAGATACTGAAAGATCCTGCTTTTATTCACTTCTACCAAACAATGGCTTTTGTGATTACTGATCAAAAAAGCAAACTCTGTTCTTTAAAAGGGGCTTCACTGCTGTTAAATGAGGCCAAAGGCTGTCAGGGTATATTGCTTCCAACATTGATAGATATCAACGGATAGTGAAATTGTGACTATGTGTAAGACACTATGTTAAGTGTTTTGAAAGAAATAAAAAATGTATGAGACATGGCAGCTGCCCTCAAGTTATGCACAATCTAATAGGGACACCCACATGGACATAAATAACTTCCTTACAAGGCAACATGAAAGAAGTATCATTAGTGTGTTTGATTAGAACATTTGTTAGACGCGAATAACAAGAAACTCCAATTAAACTAGCTTAACAATAAGGAAATTTAGTGTAATGCAGAAGAGGAATTGCAGAGTCAAGGCCAGCTGCAGGGGCTCAACTGTGTCATCACGGGTGCACTACCTCCCACCCCTCTAAGTCACAGTGTGGGTTCATCCTAAGACTGGTGGTCTTGACCAGAAATGGTTGCCAGGAGCAATCACAGCAATGCGCTTCTTTGTTTACATCCAGCAAGAGAGAAATACTGAGTTCTTCCTTCAAAATTCCTTTCTTTGTGTTGCACTGGCCTGTGTCTGAGCTCATTCATAGCTGATAAGTTACCTTGATCGACTTAGACTATGTATAGAGTAGAAGAGAGGTTGGGGAGCCAAACACAATGTCCATGCAAGCGTGGTAAAGGAATTACACCTGAATTTTCCCCTAATTCATAAAACTGGGTAGCTTCCTTGGGGTTTTGTGGTTATCCTGAGTTTCAGAATTGCTGGCAATGGAAGGCAATAGGCAACACTCAGTGTGAAAAAAATGTTTTTAAAGCCACTGTGAGATGATTCATTATGCCTCCGTGACATTTCCAAATTTGGATAAGAGGAATACCTCAGTATTCTCCCTTTCTCCCAAAGTCAGATAATCACTTTAAAGTGGTTGCCAAGCATTTTTTAAGCTGATATTTCTAGCTCCTTCCAAAACAGTCTGTCACTAAACTCACCCACTCTACACAGGAGGGAGAAAAGGAGAAGTTGCAGTGATATTACTTTTTATAGAGATGTTATAATTCTTTAATTTTGTCAACTTTTAAAAGGTAATAATGCCTCTTATAATGCCTCTTGTCTGTGGCACCTTCTCCTATGCTGAGTCCACCTCTGGTCCTTTGCTCATAATTGTAAGATTGCTTTTTTTAAAAAAATGCTTAATGTTTACAATATGCCATGTGCTGGAATAAGCTCAGTACAGGTGTTATAAGTGCATTACATGCAAAAACTCATTTAATTTTCATAATGATCTCTGAAATAGGAATTATTATTATGCTCACTTTATAGGTGAGAAAACTGAGCCATTAATTAACCCAAGATCACATAGCAATCAGTGGCAGAGCTGGGATTTGAACCTAGGTCATGATGGTCCAGAGGCTGCATTCTTAACCACAATAACACAGAATTGCCCATAAACTAACAACTATCTTCACCAAAAAGAGAAGTAAAACCTTAATTACTCATCCAGACCTTAGGTACTGACAAAAATTCTCCATCTTTAACTATCTTCAAATTAGGGGTTCCTCACTGACATTTAGTCTTTTACTTGTCTGTTCATTCAACACATTTATTGATCACTCCCTGTGTGCTCATCACTATGGTGAATGCCTGAAACTTACAGCCTAGTGGGAGATACAGAAGAATCTAACACAATGTAGTAAGAGCCATAACGGAGTATGTGACAAGCTCCACTGGAGCACAGAAGTCAAACTTAGGGCTCAGCAAATACATGTGGACAAATGACAGCTAAAGTACATTTTGAAAAATGGGTTAGTCAGGTGTCGTGAAGAAGATAGGGCCAAAGGAAGGTAAACGTGCCCAGTAAAGTGAGAAGAACAGCAGGGCACAAAGAACCTAAGAAAGGCTATGCTAAAGAGTGTGAACTTTATTCTCAGAGTGGTGGGTGTTACCTGAAGGGCAATCAGAAAACAGATAGCGTTATTCAAATAAGTAGCAATGAGAAAAAGAATATCGTTTCTCGGAAAAGTTGGCAGAAAAAGAAATTAACATTTGTTGAACACCTAATGTACAAAGGGATAATGCTCAATGCTCTGGGCTTGCTGTATTATTTAGTAAGAACTTTCCAAGGTTTAATATTCCCCGTTACAGTACTCAGAGAAGATGGGTAACCTGGCCTAGGGTCTCAGAGAACTTAGAATTGTCACTTACCTCTTATTCAAAAACCAGTACTTTTTTTCACTATTTACTGCAAAGACTTCAGAGCTCCCTCAAGCCAAAAACCAAATAGAAAAGGATTCCTACTTACGAACCCTCATTCATCATGTGAAATGATATCTTCCTTAAATAATAATAATTGTACATAAAAGAACTAAATATCACTCTGAGAAATGTATCTTCTCTCAGATCTTTTAATTATAGGCACCAAGAATAAAGATCTAAATATATGAACCAAAAGGTATTAAGAAGAAACCCATGAAAAAAGGGAGAGAGAGAGAGAGAGAGAGACAGAGAGAGAGAGAGAGAAAGAAAAAGAAAGAAAGAAAGAAAGAAAGAAAGAAAGAAAGAAAGAAAGAAAGAAAGAAAGAAAGAAAGGGAGAGAGAGAGAAAGAAAGAAAGAAAGAAAGAAAATAGTTGATATCCAGCCAAGATAGAAACATGATCATCAATAAAAGTATCTTCTCTGCTTCCCTTGGAAAAGGAAGGATAAAAACTCCACATGTCCCCAGAAAGAGCATAAAATTTCCTGGAGGTTCCTTGAATTGCTCGATGCATTATTTTCATATTTGCAAAGTATACCAACCCTAAAGGATGTGAGGTCCATTTCTCCTTCTTACAGAATAACTCTGCAGGCCTCGGCTTCTAGCTGGAGAGCAAGCTTCAGAAGAACACTTATTACTCGCTAAGGCTCTTTGTTATATTCCTATGAATAACTTATAGCTGTGTGGTCTCATGAACAGCAGCCCTGACATGGCTGACGTGACAGCATCATACACCGAATCCTGATCCACCTTCCCAGGAGAAAATGGAATATTTTCTCGTTTTACATTTCACCAAGAAGGGCTCTTCAACTATTTATAAGTTGAATAGAAATTTCCACTACTTCAGCTGACTTAACTGGCTATACCTAGCAACTGATAAAAGAAATCTAACTGGAGCACTTAGGAAGCTGGCTTTGGGAAAAGCCAATAATGGCAGAGAAAGGGTCAAGGTCTACACTGAGGGAGTTCTTCTCCGGCAGTCACTGCTCTTCTCCTCCTCATTCATTCTTCTCCTATATCACCACAACTAAGACCCCAAGTGTACAGCCTGTCTCGAATGGCTTTTGTGAATAACTTTTAGCAAACATGCCTGTAGGTAAGTGCATGTGCCTTATCAATACTTACTAAGAACTCATTGAAATTAACACTGATCAATATCACTGTGCTCTTCTTTTTCTGGAATAAGGGTTGTCATCTCTAATTCAGTCCTATTCAACTTGAAACAGATTCATTGAGGGTCATCAATGTACTGGTTCTGGGAATTTAAAGATTAATAAAATTAAGTCCTTGCCCACCAAAGGCTTAAAACCTAATAGGGGAGCAGACAAACAAAATATTGACTGAGATAACTGCTCTGCCACAGGAAAACCCAAGGAGCAGAGGCGGTCACTTAACTCAAACTGGAGGATTATTTTATTGATAACATATGCAGATCCAGTGTGTCCTACATTCCTCATTTAATCCTCATGAGGCTAGTTCTATTATTAACCTAATTTTTCAGATCAGGAAACCCAGGCTCAGAGAGGTTAAGTGTTTTGCTCAATCTGTCAAAACAAGTGGTAGATGTAAAAGTCAAACATCTGAGTCTAATCACAGACTATGCATGCACTTACTTATAAAATTCTATTATCTCTCAATAGCAATATTCAGAGTTTAATGTTTATGACTATATTCATTAATTATTTAAAAAATAATTGCTAAATGTTTACTTTGTTCAAGGCACTAAATGGGACACAAACAGTACTAGGGTGTGGTTCTGGACTTTTGGCAATCACCTTTCAAGATCATCATAGGCCCAGTTTTGAATGAGATCATTCCGTCAGTCAGTTATTCTGGAAATATTTGTAGAATATTGTTATGTACCAGACACCATGTTTGGTTCTGAGAATATGGAGTGTTCTAGAGAAGAAGGAAGGAAGGAAG
>NW_006443138.1:22422227-22437194 GCF_000325575.1 Pteropus alecto | reverse complement strand
GGAAGGAAGGAAGGAAGGAAGGAAGGAAGGAAGGAAGGAAGGAAGGAAGGAAGGAAGGAAGGAAGGGATTGTGGTAGTAATCTCCTAACTATTTTTGATTCAACCTTGCCCTCTTACAGACTATTTTCAACACAGGAGCTGAACTGATTCTTTTGGAATATAAGTCACTCTTCTGCATCTCTCCCCATCTTTCTCAGGATAAATATCAATATCCTTATAATGGTCTACAACAGGAATCCCCAACCCCCAGGCCACGGACCAGGACTAGTCCGTAGCCTATTAGGAACTGGACCACACAGCAGGAAGTGAGAGTCAGACTAGCAAGCGAAGCTTCATCTGTATTTGCAGTCGCTCCCCAGCACTAGCATCACTGCCTCAGATTATCAGGCATTAAATTCTCATAAGAGCACCAGTCCCTGGTGCCAAAAAGACTGGGGACCGCTGGTCTACAACGCCTTTATCAGTTAGAGGCTCGGAAGGAAAATAGTGGCAAAATCAAACTAGTGATTGAGGGGAGTTTTATAAAGGGTCTATTTGCAAGGGTGAGAATGAAAGCTAAAAATAACAGTTATAGATGGTGCACTACCCCGAGGCCACAATAGTGGAAAGCTATTACCATCTCTAGTCCTACCGGGGCAAGAGGAGAAAGCAGTTACCAATTATGTGAGCCCAGGGGTATAGCTTCATGGAGAAGGCTGCCTGACAGGAGCTGTAGCCTTTGGTAAAAGGGTACAATCAACAAGCAGCAACCCAGCAGGGAGGAAGCCTGGGAAATAAATTTACTGACCTCACTCATTCCCAGCCCTTGGATCTACTGTCTGTAACTCCCATTGGTTAAACCCTACTGAAAGTTTATCAGCAAAGGAGCTTGCTAAAGTACTCCATACATGTCTGCCTTCTGGGCTCTGAATAAGGTGGAGAAGACAAAAGGATGGATCTGGAAAAGCAAATGGAAAATTTTCAGCTAATGCCCTATGTGATCTGCTCAGGCTTCTTCTTTGTTCCTTCTGCTGTAGTCACCCCAGCCTTCTTGATATATCTTGACACTCCAGGCATTATGAAACTTTAGAGTTTTTGTATTTTTTTGTTCCCTGTGCTTGAAATATTTTTTCTATAAATATCTACAGAGTTCACCCCCTCACTTCAAGCTCAAATGTCACCTGTATGCAATCTACCTCAATACGCTATTTAAAATGACAAATCACGTGGAAAGATTTCTGGTCAAGATGGAACAGTAGGTAAACACTGCGTTTGCCTCCTCTCACAACCACATCAAAATTACAACTAAACTACAGAACAACCATCATTGACAATCACCTGAAGTCTAACTTAACGGAAGTCCTATAACTAAGGATATAGAGAAGAAGCCCCCTCAAGACTGGTAGAAGGGGTGGAGACATGGCAGGGGTCTGGGTGTGGCAGTTAAAAATCAGGAGGGATATCTTGACTTTAATTTTCTTCCCAGAGGAGCGAGAAGTCCCACCTGCACACCAGGCCCCCCAGCCCAAGGTTTCAGTGCCAGAAAAAGAAGTCCCCACAATTTCTGGCTGTGAAAACCAGCAGAGATTGAGACTGAGTGAGACAGAAGGCTGAGGAAGTCACAGACATTCCTCTTCAAGGGCCCATGCATAGACTTACTGTCTGACACACTCACTTGCTCTGAGTTCCAACAGTGGAGCAGCAGCTTGAAAGACACCAGGGACACATAGGGAGGAAATGAATTGTCTGCTTCAGGGTGAGGGCTGGAGAGGCAGCTTCCCCCCAGACAGAAGTAATGGCAGAATCTATCGTTTCTTTGTTGAACCTTCCTCTCTCCCAGCATGTAGACATAGATGGCCGCCATATTGGACTCTCCATCAGTCTGGCTAACACTGTTCTCCCCACCCTAATGAGTCCCTGAGACCCTGTACCACCCAACTGATTAACCCACCCAAGCACTTCCAGTGGCTTTTCCTTACAAATGTCCTGTCTTGGCTCATGCTGTGGACTTTTCTAAAATCTCTCAAAGGTTCACAAACCCCAAACAAGCAGAATCTGTCCTCAGTGTGCCCTGTACCTTTTGCTAAGCAGCCCCAAACCTGGCACTAGTGACAGCTGACCTCAGTTCTTGCCTTGGCCTCTCAAAGCACCTCCAAGCCCAGCACTGGTGGCGGCCATATGCAGATTACTTGGTGACACATGCCAGGTGGCCCCAGGCAAGGCACAGTCTTCAGCTGAACTTGGTGTGGTGGGGCCCCTCCCAGGAGGCCCCTAGGACAGCACACCCAGTGACCAACTTCAGACCAAGCCAGAGCACCACCAGAGCTGCATCTAAGGAGGACACACAAAGGATAGATTGGGCAGGTTTCCTGCTAAAGCAAATCCTACTCTGTGGGGTCAGCCACTACATAAGGACTCCTCCACTGGTCATGACCTGTCAATACAACCAATCAGCCCAAATGTCAATCTCTCCCATTAATGTACAGACAGCAACCAAGGCTCAACTACAGCACAAGGGTGCATACAACCCACACAAGGGACACACCTGGAGTACCCAGCTCAGGTGACCAAAAAGATTGCACTGCTGGGCCCTACAAGACACATACTACATGAGGCCACTCTATTAAGACTAGGAGACAGAGCAGCCCTACCTAACATAGAAACAAACACAGGGAGGTAGCCAAAATGGAAAGACAAAGAAACATGTCCAAATGAAAGAACAGAACAAAGCTCCAGAAAAAGAACTAACCAAAATGGAGACAAGCAATCTAACAGATGCAGAGTTCAAAACACTGGATATAAGGATGTTCAGTAAACTTAGGGAAAAAGTAAATAAACTCACTTAACAAAGAGATAAAAAATATAAAAAATGAACTAGAAAACATAAAAAAGAACCAGTTAGAAATGAAAAATACAATAAATGAAGACTAAAATAGAAGGAATCAACAGTAGCTTAGATGAAACCAAGGATTAAATTAGAGATCTGGAAGATAAGGTTGCAGAAAACACCCAATCAGAACAACAACAATGAAAAAAGAAACCAAAAAAATGGGGATAATTTAAGGGACCTCTGGGAAAACATCAAGCATACCACATTTGCATCCTAGGGGTACCAGAAGGAGGCGAGAGTGCCAAATTGAAAACCTATTTGAAGAAATATGACGGAAAACTTCCCTAACCTAGTGAATAAGAAGGAAGCCCAAGAAGGGCAGAAAGTCCCAAAGAAGATGAACCCAAGAGGCTCACACCAAGACACATCATAATTAAAATGCTAAAGGGTAAAAACAAAAAGAGAATCTTAAAAGCAGCAAGAGAAAAACAACTAGTTAACTACAAGAGAGCTCTCATCAAACTGTCAGCTTATTTCTTAACAAAAATTCTGCAGGCCAGAAGGGATTGGCATGAAATATTCAAAGTGATGAAAAGCAAGGACCTACAACCAAGATTACTCTATCCAGCAAAGCTATTATTTAGAATTGAAGGACAGATAAAGAGCTTCCCAGATAAGAAAAGGCTAAGGGAGTTCACCAACATCAAACCAGTATTATAAGAAATGTGAGAGGGACTTCTTTAAAAAGAGGAAGAAAAGAAGAAAAGATGAAAAAAAAACAATAAAATGTCAATAACTATATATTTATACATAATTACTTAAAATGTATCAAATGCTGCGATCAAAAGATAGGGTGGCTGTATTAAGGAAACATCACCCTTACATATGCCACCTACAAGAGACTCACTTCAGATCAAAATATACACACAGATTGAAAGTAAAAGGGTGAAAAAAAGATATTTCATAAAAATAGAAACAAACAAACAAAAAACTAGAGTAGCAATACTTATACCAGACTTTAAAATAAAGACTATAACAAGAGACAAAGAAGGACTTAGTAATCCCACTTCTAGGTGTTTATCTGAAGAAAATCAAAGTAATACTTCAAAGGAAAGTGTGGATTTATATGTTCATTACAGCATTGTTTATGGTGGCCAGGACATGGGGACAGCCCGGGTGTTCATCAGTAGATGAATGGATAGGGAAGAGGTTGTGCCTATTACAGTGGAGTATTTCTCAACCATAAAAGAGTAATGAAATCTTGCCATCTGCGATGGTATGGATGGATCTGGAGGATGGTATGGATGGATCTGGAGTAAATCAGATAGAGAAAAATAAGTGTCGTGTGATTTCACTTAAATGTGGAATCTAAAGAACTATTTTAACAAACAAAGCGATGGTATGGATGGATCTGGAGGATATTGTCCTGAGTGGAGTAAATCAGATAGAGAAAAATAAGTGTCATGGATATAGGAAACATTCTGATAGTTGCCAGATGGGAGGGGAGTTGATGGGTTGAGTGAAAAAGGGGAAAGGATTAAGAAGTGTAAATTGGTAGTTATGAAATAGTTATGGGGATATAAATTATAGCATAAGTGCAGTGGTCCCCAACACTTTTGGTACCAGGAACCGGTGCTCCTATGAGAATCTAATGCTTGATGATCTGAGGTGGAGCTGATGCGGTGATGCTAGTGCTGGGGAGCAGCTGCAAATACAGATGAAGTTTGGCTCGCTTGCCTGCCGCTCACCTCCTACTGTGCGGCCCTGTTCCTAACAGGCTACAGACCACTACCAGTATGCAGGCCAGAAGCGCTGGGGAGTGGCTGCAAATACAGATGAAGTTTGGCTCCCTTGCCTGCCGCTCACCTCCTACTGTGCGGTCCTGTTCCTAACAGGCTACAGACCACTACCAGTATGCAAGCCAGAGGTTAGGGGCCCCTGGCATAAGGAATATAGTCAATTATATTTTAATAACTATGTATGGTGTCACATGGGTACTAGATTTATCAGGGTGATTACTTTGTAAGTTATATAAACGTCTAATCACTATGTTGTATACTTGAAACTATAAATGAAAGACAAATAAATTATTGAAAAAAGAAAAATAGCCTAGAAAAAAATGAAAAAACAACTTAAGTAAATAAGAAATATAAAGGGTGAATAAACACATGAAAGCTTTATCTTTAACAGTACTCAAAAAATGGGAATAAACTGTTGCAATTTTATGTCAATAAATAGATAGATAGATAGATAGATAGATAGATATATATATAGTTGGTTGATAGATAGATAGATAGATAGATAAAAGAAATTAAGACCATCTCCCCCAAAATCCTAATCCCCTTAACCCTCTTCTACTTTTTCTTTTTCACCTTTTTGTCCTTTGTATTTATCACATGCCATATTACGTACGATATAGGATTATGTACTACATTATTTAATTTTTTTACCATGTCTACTATTCATTGTCAGCCTCCCCTACTACCTCACTATAATATAAGCTATGAGGAAATTATCTTTGTTATGCTTTTTTTAATTAATATATATTCCAGTGCCCAGAAATAGTACAAATACATAAACAAATAAAGGGAGATAATCATCTTAAGTGCAACTTTCAAATGTCCTCACAAATAGTATGTTTAATCCTGTTTATAAAGATAGGTGGAAGTATAGATTTTTAAAACGAAACACTCCCTCTCCCTTCCCCACCCTCAAGATAGATTTAAGATTGACATTAAGTCTGACCAAATGATGAATGAATTTCTGTTCTCCATAGGTAGTTTCACGTAAAACTGTACCTGAGTGGAAGCTCATTCTTTTACATTTCATTAAACTAATTCAGTAAATGACAATAAGCCAAAGACTGTATTATCTTGAGTTTCATCTTTTTCAGCAATGATTTATGGAACTATATGAAACTCTGTTTATACCCTTTGAAACCACTAAGGATCCTTAGAAAAGAATACAATGTAATCATGGTCCAGGAGGTGCTTAATTGCACGAAAGGAGAAATAAAATCACATACAGTATATAATTATACATCTTGGTAAACTTGCAAAGAAAGTCATAGACTTGTAGAGTTGGAGAGCTTAAAGAGCACAAAGAGAAGTAAACTCTTGCTTTGTAGACATGGAGACTAAGGTTCTAAGAAGTCCAGTGCCTTGGTCATAATCATACTATACAGCAAGCAAGTACCCCAAGTGAAATGTAGAATCAAGATTCCCACCTTACTAGAACACAGCTCTTCCAATCATATGATTAAGAAACTTAAAAAATTGAGAGATCAAATTTTCTTGAAATGATTCTATCTGTGCATGTCTTTAACTTATACTTAACCAACACAGAAAGATTTAGAACCAAATTAAAATGTTTATTCCCATACAGATATAAAGAAAAGTATATTGCACCAAATATATATGATTAAACAATGATTATTTTTAAATTCCTTTATAAAGACAATTATGTATCTAATAAACTTATGACAGTAATAAAACTGAGTACAGCAAGCCTACAGTGAAGAAAAATACTTTCTAATCAGTCTTCTCACAAATTTAAACTGGAATAGGAGTAAGTAATGATCTTATGTTTCCCATCAGTTCTTCCTCCATGAAGCAGGTACCTCTAGAACTATGCAGATGTACAAATCATCTGGAGTTCTTAAATGAAGGCATATTTTTATAGTGTTATTGGTAGTCATAAAAGCTAAGCCAATAGTATTTTACATCTTAGTTTAGCCTTTAATAAGAAATTATAAGTAGGTTGTGTTTAAAAGCAGAGAATTGGTTTTCTTGAAATTCTAATTTATTCACAAGCCAAAGGGAAAAGCTTCTCTTTAGAGACAATATCACAACATTTTATTTAAAGTTACTCAAAATGACAAAGGGATGATCTAACTAGAGAGTCATTGACCTTATAATAGGAAGGAACTTCCTTTCAACTCCCCATTAAAGGAGTATTTTAAAAGAAGGGTAGGTATACCCTTGAAACAAGAAAGTCTCTTCAGATGTCTAGTTTTTGTACCCTTCAATCCATTGTGCCACTCAGCCCACTTTATCCAATTCACAGGAGTCATAGCTTCTGAGCAGTGGTGTGGTTAGATAAAGGGCCACTTCTGTAGTTCTTTGCCGTCATACATTTCCACCTCCAGCAGCTCTTTTGCAAGTTCACTCCTTGGATAAAAGTCTGCAAAATCAACCCAGAAAGTATAAGTTGACTTGAAATTAGACGTTTTCTTCTTTTCCTTTCCTCTAATATCATAAAGCAGACAATGATTTTATATGTGTGTGAACATCAGGAACAATGGCTGTGGCTCACCGAGGTTAGACAATTTAATCTTGGTAAGTTGCTAGATAGGCAAAGAAGTCATGAAAAGAGGATAGATGTCTTTGACATATAGGAATAGAATCCAGGCAAGTCAAATTCTCACTTGATTTGGGGTCAACAGGAAGAAAAAGCATAAGATAAAATATTGATACAAATCTCTAGATATTAGAATATTTTTTTCTACTCTTAGAGAATTAGCCTGGTAGACTCCTTCCAGCACAGGGAGAATAATACATAGATCTCAATATTTAATTGTTCATTGACCAACTATGAAATAAGTGTGTTTATTTGGCAACATTTTCAGATTCATTTTTTTGTCACTTTGATTTGTGTTATAATGCCTAGGGCCATGGGAGCCTTGAATTTGGAATGCTTTATGCTTTTATGGAAAACTTGACACATTCTTCCAAAATGGTTTTCTTAAATGTATGCGATATTTTATAAACAATTATGGAAATAGGCACTGTGGAAAGTAAACAGCAACACAGCTGAGCCAAAGTAAATAGAAATGTTATTAATCAATTTTAACTTACTAGCTAACCTATGACAATTAAAACATAAGTTCTATATGGACAGTAACATTATTCATCATTGTATTTCTAGTGCCTACCACAATGTTTGGCCCATCGCAGAAACTCAATAAATAATGTTTATAAAGTAGGTATAGAACAATAAATGAATGAATGGTCTTCCAAATCCAAATGAAATTTCCCCAGGAAATGGAAGACCAATTTATCAGCAGGCACTTCTAGCTATATCTCTCCTTTAAGAACAAGTATTTTCCTTTGCTCTTAATGTGTTTTTGTCAAGGACCCACATAAATCATAATTAGTTCTCCTGAATTGTCATAATCACAGGGACGGTAATTTATAACTGATTACAAATTAACAAATTGGCTTTCTGACACAGAGTATCATGTCCTATGAGGTGTAGGTTGTATCAACCAGTTTTCGTAGGATTTCTTCAGAAAAATCTGATCATGTAGATTCTTATACTCAAGGAAATTTTACAATTTCAGACAGCTACCTATGAGTCTTGTGGTAAATAGCCAGCCCGCTGTACAAGATCATGTAAAAAACATACTTTTTCCTTTGTAGTCACTACTTTCATGAGGAAAAGGAAGTTTGTCATGATTCGTGTTCTAATATATTTAAGAAAATTTGGTCACTTATTTTTCTAAATTTCTACCATATAAGGACTAAATGAATGTATATATTTGATCATCACTAAGACCTATTAAAACATGATTTTGTTATTGCTACCATTTTTCCTTATAGTTTACATTGCCCTAGGGAAGAAAGTAAAAAAGAATGTTATTTCACCAAAAACCTCTGTTGAAATCTACCCTGGCTGCATACATGCATGTAAGCACTCGTTCTTTTATTCAACCAATATATACAATTTGCCTATAGACACTTAATTAGCTTCTGTTGTGTTATTAAGCATATTGCAGTGAAGAGGGTATTGGCTGGTGACAGTTTATTTGATAAATTCTAGCTAACTGTTTTAGCTTGTTAAGGCTACCATAAGAAAATACCACAGACTGGGTGGCTTAAACAATAGTTTATTTTCTCACAGCTCTGGAGACTGAAAGTCCAAGATCAAGGTGCTGACAGGGTTGGTTTTTTTGGCTTGCAGATGACCGCTCTTTCTGTGACTCTTTGCATGGTCATCCCTCTGTGCATGTGGGTTTCTGGTATCTCTTTTATGTGTCTAGATTTCTTCTTCTTATAAGTTTACCAATCAAATTGATCTAGGGCTCACCTTAAAGTCCATATTTAACTTAATCACCCCCCTTTAAGGTTCTCTCTCCAAATACGGTCACATTCTGAGGTATTGGGGGTTAGGGCTTCAACATATGAATCTTGGGGGGGATACGAGTCAGCCCAAAACATTAACTTAATGCTATACATACAGCAATATAAAGTATTTATTAGAGATGTAGTCTTAGAGAAGCAATGATAGAGGTATATAGCAGGGTTCTCTCTCTGTGAGTTAAGAGAGAGGGTAGAAATTAATGAAGGAATGTGATAGTATGAAAGATTGTCATTGGAGGAAATTGACCAATAAAAGCAAAGGTAGTTTTGCCTTTAATACCATGGTGATCTCTGAAGGAACACTGGATCATCAATGTGAATATGTTTTCACCTGGATTTTGTACAAACTAGACCATTTCCCAAGTAGAGATGGATTTATCTCAAAACCAATGAAGTTCAACTTCTGTACTCCTCAAGACTCTTTTCAGGGGAATTGATCTAATTGTATATTCATAATTTTGTACTCTTGTGATTTAAGAGGGCCTTGGACTTCATATAAGCTGGATCTATCCCTGATTATAAGTATTTTCAGCCATTTTCAGAGGGAGAAGTTTGGGATATTTAATGGGTTAAACTCTTAGAAATCAGCATTTACTTGGAGCAAATAATCTCTCTTATATATTATATAAAATATGAGTCTTGAGTAATAGTCTTTCATTGCAATAGCAATTACTACATTCTGTATTCTTGTGAATTTGAATCTTCAACTGACTTTAGGCCGCAGGTTCTCAGAAATGTCTTGGTCATGTACTAATATATCTCTCTCTCTCTCTCTCTCTCTCTCTCTCTCTCCCCCTCTCTCTCTCTCTCTCTCTCACACACACACACACACACACACACACACACACACACACACACAGAACACACCATACACATATTTATTTTTGTATCAGTGATCAAAACAAAGCAACTAAACTCTACAATTAATGTTAAAGGTAAACAACATGATTAATTTAAAAGGTAACTGTAGTTGAAAATATATGTTTGAAGTCCTCCCGTTTTTCTTTCACAGGGAACCATTGTTCTCTTAGTTCTTCTCATACAGTTGGATTAACAGTTCCCTCTAAGTTCCCTGGGTGCACATACTACCAAACCCAAACAATGTGACAGTTTCTTATTTTGACATTAGCCACAAAATTGTTCCTTTACTTAATCTGAAAAAAAAAAAAGTGTAACTCTCTTAAATGATGCAAAATGCTATTACAGAGTGGGCCTTTCCAGAGGCATTATACATGATGAGAATCACTTTCATAATGATCCTTTTAGATTTTCTACATTTCATTTTTGAGTTTTGTGCGTAGCTCTTCCTGAGAACAGCCTTGCAATTGAAGACAAGGGTGGCTCTTGGTTGAAAAGCAAAAGAAGGAAGTTAGATGAGATCAGTGAAGCAAGACAGTTCAATTTGCCTAACAAAGCAAAATTCCCAAATTGAGTTACTCTTAAAGCACTGTAATCAGCCATGTTTCTTAAAATGCCTGAGTTATATCTAGCCCCACTCACACTATGCTAATTATCAGCTGCCACCATGCAGAAGTGTTGCATTCCTTGCTACTTTTTTTTTTTTTTTTTGCCAAAATGTCAGCTTGTAATCTGAAGGAAAATTACAAACCCTACTTTTTTAGTAATGTTTAAAATAAACCCATAAAAGCACTAAGCCTGTTACAATTACTGTCCCGCTTTAAGGGAGAAATAACCCAGGTGGTGTTTTATCTCTGTAGCATCTATTTCTAAAGTTTAGCCACAGTGAAAGGGGCAATAGTGCTTTATATAATAGCAGACCAATGCCAGTTTTTGGAAGAGACCGAAACTTCTTTGAGAAGCTTTGAGTCTTTATTCTAGATAAATATAAACTACCCTAAGGATTGTCACCACCGGTGCTACCTTAATAAAATATCACTGCATAAAAATAAAAATAAAAATAAAAATAAATCATTTGTATGATGCTGATGATAATGTAGACGTTTACTCTCTCTTATTTAATAGGAATATAAAACCCATATCCAGTGGGATGTTTCATGCTAATGGCAGCATTTCCAATTAAATTGCCAATATAAATTGCTTTGACATGCCATCATTCTTTATTTTAACAACTACTTTTATACCATACACCTTAGAGCCCTTATATTGTTCAGCTTGTAAAAGAAAACTAAAATATCAGTCAAAATATTATAAGCAGGACTCTACTAAGAAAACTTTTTGGCATAACAAAATCCACATGAGTTCAAGGCACTTGAGGTTTACAAGGAGATTTTGCCCAGAATCTGCCCATTTAAAGGCTAAGAAGGCTTTAAATGATGAAAGCAGATCACTGAAAAATCCATAAATTCACCTTTCTTCATATATTTTAAGCTAGATGTAAGACAGTAGACTAAGGACTTAAAGTCAGAAGATTTGTTGTGGTCTCAACACATGAACTATCTTGATAATGTTGAACAAATCTCCAGCCTCAGTTTCCAGAAACAAAGTTCTCTCAGGTGCCCTCCAACTCCAACCTTTTGCAATGAGCTTCATAAAAGATGAAGAAAAACTAGGTCACTTTATGAATTCAATGCAATTCAGGACACAATTTCCAATAATAGCTTCTCCCTATCCCTTACAAAATATACCTCATTCCTATGTTTGTGCTCTGTTTATATATGCAAAAAGAAGAAAGAGAGTGAAAGGCAGAGCAGGCAGAGCTGAGTTTGCATCTCATGTGGCATTCCTTACTACGCCTATGTTAAATTTGGTGAATGACAACAAGTCGATTCTAGCTAGATGACTTCTATTCCTACTAAAAATCTGTACTAGCATATTTCAAGATCACAAACAAACAAACAAATCTGGCAAAATTAGACACTAGGAATATAGGTACTATGCACTAGCACAGAATAGAAGCAATATAAATACTGTGTCTCCACATATAAAACCAATACTTTGTAGAAATCTTTCCCCCAATGCTCTTCTTCAAGGAATTTAAACAACTCTAAAGTAATAAGCTTAGCATTCGTCCCATGCATATGACCGGGTTTGAACAGTCAACCCATTCATTGTCTGGGTTAATTTATTTGACCTCCCTGACTATGCAATATTTCTCATCCTCTGTCCCCTCTCTTGTGAATCTCTCTTAAATTCCAGCCCTCCCTTTTTTATTAAAAACTGAATCAATAAGTGTGTTCCCCTCCTAGAACCTCGAAGGAAGCTCGTCCAAGCAACATTTTTTTCTTATTTAGCACTTATTCACTAGAACAAAATAGGTCACAACATGAATCAAACATGGAGCTTGGCTTCGATAACTGTAATTCCAAGGAGAAAGATATAGGTGGCAGAAGACATAGCTAAACTGTGATGGAAATTCAAGGTAGGAATATATTAATTTCAGTTGAGAGGATCCTAAAAGACTTCATGGAGAATTTGTGTATGATATGGTTTACAAAACATAAAGGATTTAGGTGTTCAAGGATGAGAGAAAGGATACATTCCAAGAAAAATAGCATTAACAAAGGTGTAGAAGTCTAAAAAGTCTTGTGACATATATAAGGAACATTTAATAGCAGAATTTAATTGTAATGATTAATTGTGTTATTACTGTTACATTCCTTTTGCAATACGTGAGTATAATGATGGTTCTAGTCTCATGTTAAAGAAGAAAACAATTATTTATATAGCATGCACTGGGTTGCGGAGTGATTACGTTGGTTAAGTGATATTTTTAGTATGATACCAGTTTCCAAATATTAGTCATTGACCATTGTTTTTGTGTTCAGTACGTCCACCCTTTTTGTCACATAATAAGGCCTAGGAATTTGAAAATGCCAAAGTATATTGAGCAATAAGAGGACAGATTTTGCATAAATATTTAAATCTTAGACAGAAATTCAAAACTCTGGGTATTGTAGACAACTAAGGTAATTAGAATCTCCCTAGGTCAATTTTTAGACCAAATCTTGTTTTTAAAATAGTCTGAGAAAACTTGACTTTGGGGCTAAACATCTCTGGGTTGATATTTTGTTTTGTTTCTCCTTTTGGGTTAGTTGTTATTTTAGTTGATTTTGGTTTAAGTTTTTCCCCCTAGAATATGTGCTATAAATCAAGCCTGTGGCATTTTGCATTCCAGTGATGCCTTATCTTGGCTGTACAACTGTTATCTCATCTAAATCCCACAGCTGTGTCACTTCCTAACAACCACCATCCCTTCAAGACAGCTGTTGCTCTTAATTGGCAGGAATAAAACAGATGAGCATTAAGAAACTAGAGCAAATGATGTGCTACACAAAGAATCCATTCACATTTTTTTTCCCCAAACTATTTGAAGCTAGAAAAGGCAGAGCAGAAGACGCTATCAGAAATACATGGAGTCCCTTCATCTCCCACCCAGAATTTTACAACTAAAATTGCACAGAGCCAACCTGCCTCTTGGCCAGTCCAAATGAAAGTCCCACCTACAAAAACATTGAAAAGCAATTTAAAATCTCTAGCAAATTTTCCTGATGAGTTGCCAAAAGAGAGTTTGGTCATAAATCACAGTGAAGCTTCTTAAAATCCATTTTTTCCATCTTACTTTCCACAGCACACATATCATAGCAGCTACCCCAATATTTAGCGACTTGCAACTCAAAATGTGGTTCATGGACTAGTAGCATTGGCATCACCAGGAAGCTTGTTAAAAACTCACTCTTTCAGGTCTTACTTTAGGCCTATTGAATCTGAATTTGTATATTCACAGGATTCCAAAGTGGTTTATACTTTGAAAAATACTGCTCTTGTCTGTTGGTTCTCACACATTAGTGTACATAAGAGTCACCTGAAAATACTATTACAGTGCAGATTCTTGGACCCCACTTCAAGAGTTTCTGAATCAATAGGTCAAATATTTGGAAACCACCATGATATGGTAACCAGAACCTCAGACTTTGGTCTTAGTCCATGAAAACCGAAATCTCTTTACCTCACTCTGCACTGATTTTCCCAATCTCCTTCCTTCTCTATTACCTTTTTCTCTGCACATTTTAATATAGTCAATCTAACACATCAGAACTTATATGCATGTGTTTATTTGTTACTGATTTATGCTTTTCCCCTAATTAATCCTTCTATAACTTCTCCATGTTGTGATCTTCCTTGTGATCTTCTAAGTACGTTATCCCCTCACTCAAAATTTCTTCATGAAAAATATCACAAAGCTCAAGTTAGAATAAGACACTCTTAGCACTGGAACTCTTTTAAGTAACTGTTGCTTGAGGCTTATCAAAGGTATGCAAACAAAGAAAAACTGGTGATTAATCTTTTAAAGAAGAATTATAAAACAATTTACTTGTTCTGGCATTCCTTCCTTTGTGGTTACTGAATCAGGATAAAGTTTTAAGGGTCAACTCAGGTTTAGCAAACAGAGAAGATGTAAACAAAGAAAAATGAGAATGTGGGAAGTGGTGAGGAAAACACACCCGCTAATAATGAAATAGATAGATGCAGGAGGTAATGTAGTTTCAGAGAAAGAGCACTGGTCTTGGAGTCATAGGATGTAAATTCAAGTTCTTTTTCCAATTTTCACGGACGCTGCGTCTTTGAGCACATAATAAATAACTTCCAATGATTTCAGGTTCTTATCTATAAAATGCGAATGACACCTGCACTACCTGCCTCACAAGGCATTTGCAAGATTCAATCATCCTTGATAAAATCAAGTCTAAAATAAGGTATTAATTGCATAAACATTTGCTGAATTAATTAGGTTGATGCTATGCATATAAAAGAATGAATAGAGCATAGTCCTTTTCAAGGAAAACCACTGTCTAGTGATGGATACAGATATATAGATAATAATTGAATCAATAAATGTTGTGCTAAAAGTATAACTAAACTACTGAGGAAACTCTGAGGAATGAACACATTTTTTAAAAAGGAAGTAGGGGTGCCCATCATGAATTCGCAAGTTCTTTCTAGGTTTCGCTGAAATTTTTTATGCTATTCTAATATTAGGATTAATTTTGCTGGCATAATGATAAATATTGATGATAACAACATTTATATAGTTCAGCA
>NW_006443138.1:22421178-22422188 GCF_000325575.1 Pteropus alecto | reverse complement strand
TACTAGTAAATGGGAAGTATTACAGTTTGATGAAGAAGTGTGAGACAAATTCAGAGAGTGGTTGGAAGATTTTTTTCCCAAAGTTCTTAAATATTTAGAATTCAGTCAACTTTCATTCCAAAGTAAGAAAATACCAAGCCAACCCTTAGAATATAAACTTTCATTATAAGCAAAGGGATGGTCTCTTTTGTTCACTGCTATTCCCTTAGTGACTAGAATGTTACCTGGCACTTCAATAGAGCTCAATAAGTATTTGTTGAGTGAATACATGAAAGAATAAGCAAATTTTGTATGAAGCTAATGACTGTCCACATTACATATGCATACATGTTCTGTTCTGTATGTGACTATATTTGAAGTCAATAAATGGCATTCTGGATTTCAAACATGGGATAACTTCTACAAATTGTGAACATTTCCAAATTATGATTTGCACTTAAATATTGAATTCTTATCTATTATTCAAAGATTAAGGGAACCAGAATTTTAAGTTTCTCTTGCTAAATATATTTAACTACGAATTTTTAAATTACCTTCATATATATCTCTTCTCACTTTTCTCCAGAATATATTTAACTACAAATATATTTAACTACAAATTTTTAAATTACCTTCATATATATCTCTTCTCACTTTTCTTCATGTACTGTTAATACATGAAGTTAAATAACATTTCAAAGATGGAATTCTGTGACTTTTCATCTTAACACATTTCTCTAAGTAATACTTTTTTCTTGACTTTTTATACATTTCATTATGTAACTTTCAGAATCATCTCTCATCTACAGAATGAAAGTGATGGGCAAGATGATGAGAGGGGCCTCTCACTCTCTCAATTCTAATACTCTGTATATCTGTATCTTTCTTTATTTTTAAAGAAACTATGTTTATAAAAGGTTTTGAAGAACAAATAGCTTAAGTAGGCACTTGAGTAATTGTGTAATTGTTTTACCTTTTATTTTAATTTTATATAACTTTCATTTTATAGAAGAAGAAGAAGGAAGAAGAAG
>NW_006443138.1:22406741-22421148 GCF_000325575.1 Pteropus alecto | reverse complement strand
AGGAGGAGGAAAACAGCTAGAAAATAGCTTTTTAAAAGAAAAGGGTACCATCACTACTTGGGGGAGGAAAACAAATAGCTGTATATAATACGCATATGAAATATAGATAAACATAATATCATACCTGTAATTAATATTATAGATGTTCTTTTTTATCTGCCATTAATGAGAACCTTCTCTTTGGATCCCAGTTTGAAGGATACTTTATTTCATATGCATTTTCACAATCCGACTACACCCAAAGGTCCAAGGATACACATGTAAGGGAATAACCATAAAATCAAGGCAATTATTATTTCCTCTTTTCAGAAACAATCTCAACCCAAAAATCTCTCATAGAAGATTTTCAGAGAAGTGTCAAAGAACCACGGTGACACAAACACACACACAGACAGCTAATGCAAAATAGTATATCTAACATATTCCACAAGAACTCAGTATATAATAGGAAAATAATTTAAGGACAAAGGAGTAGGTTCCAGTCCTCAGCAGAGCTCTTAGATCTGATATGGCAAACATAAAACACAAAATGTGGTAGATTATCTGCAAAGATAACCCCCAATATTTTATTCCATTCCTTTCCAATTGATTTTTCTCCTCCTCCTGAATCTTAGCTGGACCTGTAACTTGCTGAACAAGAGAACAGGGATAAAAGCGAGAGCTCTGACCTTAAGAAATCTGGCAGCTTCCACTGTCACTCTTTTGAATCGTAAACAACTTAAGAAGTCAATTACTATGTAGGGAGAAAGGCCACCTGGAAAGAGGTCCCAGAGGATGTAAGGGAATGAGGACCACCTAGACCTCAGCTGTTTCTTCTACTCCAACTGAGGCCACCTGGAATCTGCCAGCTCCAGAAGAGCCATTCCAGCCAAATGACATGAAGCAGAAAGAGCTGCCCCATGATTCTGCTACTTCAGCAGAATAATGAGCAAGTAACTGAAATAACCAATAACCAAAACATAGTATAAAAAGCTAAAACAGTAGATAACTAAATCAGTGAACATGCTAACTTTTCATTCACTGAAGTGTATTAAACAACTATATCCCAATCCTTGGGCTATCGTTGGCTAGAAACAGAGGACTAAATAGGATGTCTGCCTTGGAAGAGCTCACCGTCCAATGGGAATGACACTCACATAACAAACCACTGGCAGGGAGAGTGAGAAGAGCTGCATTAGAGGCACGCTCAGGGTGCTATGGGAGGTGTGGACCCTCCAAGCACCTACCCTCCTGGAAGCTGATCTATGGCCTCTTCTAAGGAAGAGGTGACATTTCAGCTGTGTTTGAAAGCTGAGAAGGAGTTCCCCAAGCCAGGATGTGTGGCTGAGAGGGAGGTACATTCTAGGGAATCAGTTACATTTGTGCAGGAAGCTTAAGCCCCTTCTTAAAGCCTGAACTACATGAACCGGGTCTGTCAGTATCATGTGCTAAGTGATTCATCTTTTTCCAAAGTTAGACAGATAGGAGAAAGTATAGTCTTCTTTGTGGTAAAAACTTGTTTGTTGTTTGCCAAAACTCTCACTATGCCTCCAACTTTGTGACCTATAAAATGACTGAGACAAAGAAATTCATGTGATAAATGGATGGACTGTTAAAAACAAAATGTGCGTGCTTTCTCTTTCTCTTATCTTGCTATAGACAAATGCTAAATAAAGAAAGTTGTTTTATTTATCTTTGTTCAAAAACAGTTCTTAGTGTTCTTAATTGGAGATAAAGCATGTTGCTGTTTATTATAGAAGAAAAATTTTTTTCTACTGACATTTGTGATTTTAAAGGTCAAACATACAAAACATCTTTTATTAAAGTAAGTAAGCTAGTTTATAGCATATATTCAGTACTACCTAAGCTGGCAGATGAAGAAATCCAGAACTGGGTAAAACTAGTTGGCTGCATAGACTGCTAGAATGCTTATAGACATTTGTTTACCCATTCCATTAACTCTTTGCTCATTTGCAACTGCATAGTTCAAGTTTTTGAAGGTATCCGCAATACAGAAGCTACCAAAAAACTTAGGCACGAAAACTTACCCTTTGGAAATGAGTACTTTTTCTATTCTCTTCACACCATACCATCCCTATTTCCTTGTTTCTCGGAGTCGAGACATGAGGATCTGCACATTTGGAGAATGCCTCCACCTAGCCATGTGCCACTTGGATCAGAACCATGGGTCTTGAAGGGAGAACACACTGTTTGGGCTCTGGTGCTTTATAGCCATCACTTCACTTCATCTCAAAACCCCTCTGATTCAGATAGGAAAATCTCTATTTTACAGTTGAAGGAATTAAGGCTCAGAAAGATGATTAAGTATGTTTCCCAGAAATGCACAGCCGATAATCATGTCTGTCTGTTTCCAAATTCTATGCTCTTACACTCTATGCTACAGTTTCTCCCTAAAGACTTGTGAGAATCATTTTACTTAAAGAATACTGGTTTAACTTCTGCACTCAGAAAAACAGAAACATTCCTAAAGAAGTCAGAAACACTGGCATAAAAGAATGTGCAACATTTGACCTGTGCTTAAGATGACTAGAGAATGTGATGAAAATAATCAAAAGGCGGGAAATCAGGTAGAAATAGCATCATTGGGGGACCTTGTAGAACTGTGTTAGAATCCCAGTTCGGGCTCTTACTAGTTTGTGACCTTGTGCCATTTATTTAGGTTCTTTGAGCCACCGTTGCCTGGATTATAAAATAAAAATATTAATATTTGCTACTTCCCTCAAGTTATTATGAATATTAAATTGTGTATTTTACGTAAAATTGCCTATCACAAGACTACCTCATATTTGGTACTCAGAAATGTCAGCTTTTTTTCCTTCACTGCAGAAACTGGGAAAAGAATACAACTGTAAAATTTTCTCACCTGCAAGTAAAAATCTCTGGTCTGAAATGTGAGAAAGAAATAAAAAATCAGAAACTCTTTTCTGTAGTCATAAAAATATTTTCCAGCAATAGTTGAAGAAGAACACTTTTTCTCAGTTATTCTAAGAGCATATTTGAAACGTCATGTTGAAAGCAATAAGTAAGTTTATTATGGATAAGGGAGGTAGATGGATGAGATTGGCTTAGGCAGGAAGACTAAGGGAAGGCCTGGTCAAAGCTCTGGGCAGTAGGAAAGAAAATGTGCAGCAAGTTAAAACAACACATTCCTCCCCTCAGCCAAAGTGGGACAAGCTGCATCATCATCTCCGCCACCCAGCAGGTCAGAATAGCTGCCCAATTATCCAGACTACAGCACTAACAAATATTCATTATGTACCTGCTATCGGTCAAGCTATGTGCTGGATAGCGAGGACTCATGGTGAACAAAACCAGGTCAAATAGGCCTGTGAGGACATGTATTTCTGTTCACTGAGTGAATGAAGATGAGTCATAAGAAACTGGTTAACCTATGACAAAAAAAAAAGCTAGAAAGGAGAAATTATTTCCTTTAAGAGATAGTTTTGAATACTTACTATGTGTCAGGTGTTATACTCAGGGCTTTATGTGCATTTCTTTCTTTAATTCCCATAAATCTATTAGGTGGGTGTTGTTATTCCCATTTTATAAATGTGTAAACCAAGCCTTAGAGACATTCAGTGATTTGACAAAGCCACAAGATCTTAAGTCCTGGAACTGGGATCCGATCTAAGAATATCTAACTCCAGATTCTGAACTCCTGGTGAAAGACATAAGACGAGTTATAACACTGTGATGAAATTTTCTGTTTTAATTGCATCTGTTCTCTATGAAAAGGATCTTTATCTTTTTTATTCAGAAATCAAGAATTCGCTACCAACTCTTGCTTAAAGCGTTAGTCAATAATAGGATGGTATAATAGAATCTGTGCTCTTCCTTACAAGTTAATTTGTAAAGGTCTTTTGGCAAGGTCAGCATGCTTTTTTAATGTATACACTGCTCCTTTATTGTTCTGTATAAAGGCATTTGTAAATTATTCTAGTTATCTTTAGAATACTTCAAACTGTTCTCTGGCATTTATATAATCAGCAAGAGATAATCAGATGATCTTTTTTTTTAACAATGAGCCATTTCCTGTTCATTATACTTATTATGTTTATTTATGGCATAGAACTCATTTTCTCCATTGAAGGTCACCTGTGGGTTGGTGTGGAGGATTTCTTCCCTCCCATTTAAACCACTTTACCAGTTTTTGGCATTTGCGTGACTGTTATTAATTATGGCCCTGTCTCAATCATTCATGGGAGAAATAATAGCTTATGGTTTCTTTAACCAGCTATTGCGTTATTCATAGCTCAATGACAACAACAACAACAACAAAAAACATAAAATTCTAAGTTCTCACATATTCAGAGGTTATGACAGATAAACCATACCAATGCTGTTTATATCCACCCATCTCGGAGGAAGGCAAAATGTTTAAAGTCAGAAGCTGCATCACATCAGAAGCCCAGAAGAATTAAATGTCTCAAGTCACTTGTAGAATTTGTGATTGCACTTGTTTCAGAACTGGAGCCTTTCTAAATAACAGATAAATGGCCCTAAACTGCCTCCCCAACTTTATACACTGAACATATTGACTTTTCCTCAGAAAAAAAGAGCCATTTCTTTTATTAGCCTGTAGTAAAAGGTCATACCTTTCATTCTACTCACATTTAAGGTAAGAAGCTAAGGAAACAGCAGACACCTTCCCATCCTAATGTGAAAGAGTTCATTGTCATTACAGAGAATTTTGCTGGGCTTTGATGCCTTGCATCCTTTCCTTTTTGTTTCATAATAGTATCCTGAGTTTTGTTCAAGTATAAGATCCTCCCTGATTCAATCAATATGCTTCAAGAAAAATATATCCTTCCCTTGCTTCAGGAATAAGATTTGAATGACTTCGGCCAATCAAGAGACCCTACCAATTGAATTAGACCCAATGTAGACCAAAACATGTAGGGAGATGTTTGATGGAGACCTCTCTAAAAGAGAAGATCCCTTACTCTTCCATTGACAAACTCTTATTGAAGGATGTGAACAAGAACACTTTTGGCCTCTAGAGTCATTGACATCTATCTTGCATTAAGATGAACCAGCTATGGCCAAGCTACTGGATCCAGCCTTACTCATTTAATATTTTGCCTTTACAGTTTCATGAGCCAATAAATCTTTCTCACCTTAGCCATTGAGTCATATTCTCTTTTATTTGCAACAAAAGATTTCCAAGAAATAGAACTATCACTTTGACCACAATTAAGCAGTGACCATGCCACCATACTGCATTATGGAATCTCTCTATTCATTGTCCTCATCTATTGAAGTCTTCTATAATCATAAACTTTTACATGTTCTTCCCTGAGTTTTAAAAACAAATAAAATAAGCTATACCAAGAAGCTTGTTAAGAAACTTTAGAATTGTCTGTATTCTAAAAATGCCTTCTTGCTTTTATTATCCTCATGTGGTTGTAAGCTAATTGTATTCATATGTCAATCCTCTGTAAACTATAACCTGCCAGTATTGAGTAGAGATCTTATCAACTCCTAGGCTGAAGTGGAGAGAAAGGCTGCTTCTACTGGCACCTATAACTTTCCTGATTTTGCTTTCTCACCCCTCTTCTACATTCTTTTTCTTCTACTCTCAGAAATAATGCACTCAGTTCTGCCAAAGAAACCATTCAAATCCAGAATTATGGGCCTCTCTTCTTTTATTTTTTCTTATTTATAAGACCAGGACCCAAAGATGACTATAAGAACCATATTGTCTACTACACACTTGCCTACCAAATCATTTTGAGGCAGCACTGCAACATTTTTTTTATTATATCCAACTCTGAAATCTCGCAACTTTGTCTTCAATAACCATTTCTACATTACTACTTTATGTCTTTTTACTTCAATAAAAATAATCCTCTGTCCCTCAGTTGAATAAATTCCCATCTTTTTCATTTTTTTATCACCCTCATTAATGTCATTTATCACTTCTCTCTATCTAGCATTGGACACATCCATCCATTACAATAGCTCTAAGCTCTTTTATTATAACTATTCTCAAGAATTCCAAGTTTCAATTAAATCTTGGTGCCCTTTCACATTGACCTTTTCGTGGAAGTCCAAGGCATAGGAATGTTGGGAAAGCTAATAAGAGTATTGTAGATTGAGTTTGACACTATGAAAATAGATAAGTATAGACTGCCTTCTTCATAAAATTCAACTGTGTGTTTTGATAAAAGTGGCCTTCATAATCACTATTAGCTGACCTTTGGGAGTTTTTTTCCTCTTTAAAAAAAAAAAGAAAAAGTCAAAATCAACAATCATATTTGCTCTTGCAACACTCTCAAGTTCCTAGCCATTTGTAAGTTAACAAATAATTATAGAAATTTTCTCCTGTAATGCAGAGACACAGCATCTAGAGGTGGTGAGGACAGTGCAGGAGAACCAGCACTCAAGATAACAAATTCAGTGAAAGATAGGTCAGATGACACATAGATAAGAATTATTTATTTAACAAAGAAAAACTTTGAGCATCAGCAAATGGCTTATGTATTTGTCATATATATGTCATATGTATATATGTCATATGTATATGTGTCATATATATTTTTAGATGTCATATTATTACATTATATTAATATAAATGTGTCTAGGTGGCTAGATACCTTCCAGAAAGGGAATTCACTCTCAGTAAACATACTCCATGGGAAATCAAATTAAAGTCATCTCACTCACACTTTATAGCTTTAGAAGCCATTCCCTAATGACTAACCTTGTCCAGAATAATTCAAGACCCCTGTCATGTTTTTAAGGTACTCTACTATTATTGTAGAGTCATTCATTAGATCATTTGTTTAGTGTTTATCTCTTTGTGTGAGCCACATGAGTGCAGCCATCACATCTGTTGTTTTCAATGCTGCATTCACAATGCCTACCATAGTATCTGGCACATAGAAGATGCTTAATTAATGTTCGAAAAAAGGAGAGGTTGGAGGGAGGGTAGAAAGGAAGAGAGAGGGAAAGGATTGGTTCTTTGCTTAGCATGTTAGTTATTTTTGCTATATACAAAATAACTACCAAAATTTAGCAGCTTAAGACAATATACATTTATTATTTCACAATTTCGGTGAGTTATAAATCTATATGTAGCTCAACTAGGCCTTCCAACTCAAAGTCTCTCAGAAGACTGCAAAGTATCAGTCAGGGCTGCAGTCATCTCAGGGTTCAGCTGGGGCAGTTTCTGCTTCCAAGCTCATTCAGTTGGCAGGATTTAGTTCCTTGCAAGTTGTTTGACTAAGGACCTCAATGACATGTTGACTATTGGCCAGAGGCTGCACCCTCACCTCCTTACTACATGGGCCTGTCCACAAGGAAGCTCACAATATGGCACCTGGCTTCATCAGAGTGAGTGAAACAGCCAGAGAGTGCCAGCTAGATGGAAGTCACAGTCTTTTACATCCTAACCCGAGAAGAGATATCTCATTACTTTTGCCACATTCTATTTGTTAGAAGCCGGTCATTAAGCCCAGCCCAACTCAAGATGATATTACACAAAGCGTGAATACCAGGCCTTGGGAGAAGTAGGGGGCCATCTTACAAGGCTAACTATCTCCCTTAAGCACAGAATCTGAATATGAAGAATTAGTTAATAGAGTAACTTGTTCAATTGACTTGAACCAAGTTAGACTATTCTACCCCTCTCCACAATAGGGAGAACTACTCTCAACATGACAACAATAATCAATCCATTTGGCAAATGTATTTTAAAGTAATTATTCTATACTCAAATGCTACCTGACTTACAGATACCCTTTGAAAGCTGTCTTAACCGAGTTGACTTGTATTTTCAGGTAAGTCTTTTCTATTACCTCTGAGAAACTGAAATGATCAAATTTTGTAACTGAAGGAAAACTGGATAGAAGACACAAATTCCAGTAGAAAATAAGTGTGCTACGTTCTCCATATTTCTCCTGACCCACAGGACATGCTGTGTGGTCTGTAAGAGAAAAACATGTAAATGTAGGCAGAATTCCTGAATAAACCAAGGAAAGTATTTGTGGGTGGTTTAAAACGGGTATGTCTCTTTCCATGGAGAGATGGGTGTGCCACAGTCTTGACCAGCAAGTACATGCTAATAGATTCATCCACAGCTCTGTAGTCTAATTCCTGCATTCCAAACAGGCAACCAGGATATTATTATATACAGTCTAGTCTTAAAATCTTCTTAGATTATTGTTCCTTTTGATTCTTTCTGGAATCTGTTAGATATTTTGACGGGGCCAAACGAGTAGTTCCATGGAAGCCCTTAAAAACTCTCTTGAGAGTGTACCGCTTTAATTATTTATTTTTTTCAGAAACTATGAGCCAGAAAGAAAAGAATTAGAGCTGGTCACTGTGTGTCCCTGTGGCCCTGAAAATCCTTTGGCTTCTATAGAGGTGCTTGGAGTTATCCTGAAAGCTTTATCATAATCCAACCATCCTCCCAAATTCTGACTGGCTTTTATTCAGGCACATTCAGAGGTCAGTCTATAATCCAATGTCGCTGCAAAGAGAAAAGCATGATCTGCTTTTTAAACCCCAAACTAAACCCCCAACCTGGTAATTTATGCAGAGTGTAAGGACCATGAGATGCCATAAAGCAAAAACCAATATCCCAAATAATCTCTCAGGATTTCCACTAACACATTTTCTGTTTACAAAGGCAAAATCATATTTGAATAGTTTCTACTACACTATCCATGAGACTGTGTCATAGCATGTATGACAGCAGAGAAAGCATTATTATTTTACTAACAACCTCACTTTCTGAAGGTCCATCTTATCCACGCTCATTGCCGCTATGCAACAGCAGAGTTATGAGCTGACTGTCCTTTTACATACTCTTCACTCAGAGGAGCAATTTCAACGATAAATCACAAGGTGACAGCCAAGCCATTAACTTAATGACTCAGAGTGAAGTTCCTACTGGGTGGAAGCATCTGCAAACAGCTGGACAACAATAGTACAACCAGCCTCAGAAATGAGAAGCTCCCATTTTCAAGTACTGATGTGAGCCAGGTAGTCGCCATTCTATGGAAAACAGTCTTTCAGGCACCAGCTTGTTCAGTAATCAAACCTAGATGCTAAAAATTATTTCCAATGAAGTTTGTATTTATTGTTCTATTTTTTTTCTCACACAGAAGACTTAAGGCATATGAAAACTAAATAAGCAAAAAATAAAGCACTACTTCAGTAATGCACATTCAAATTTCAAGCCCACAAGTAACACTTTTTAGAAGAAATAATTTTTATTTTCTCCTACTTCATAAGCTCTCTTATTCAACTTGGGCAGATCTTCTTTGTCTGGGATTCAAAGAATTGAAGACATCCATATGTGTGTACATAAGCCTAGTTTGGAAAATGTGCAGTATACCGTGGCTGTAGTAATCTGCAGCTATGTAGAAGCTATCACCAAGTAAAAATGTAGTATAGAAAATTAGATAGGATTTATTCATGATTTCCAAGTCTCAGTTTATTTATCTATAAATGGGAATAATAAACACTAGCTTCTTACAGCTATTGAGTAAAATCAAGTGTGTTTAGCACACCACACTCAGTTCATCTCTTTTGTGTTTCCACACCCATATTACAAAGCAGAGTGACATGTTAGAGAACTCGCAGGCACTGTTGTCAGGCAGAGCTGAATTGAATCCTAGTTCTGCAAACACGGAGAGTTTACCTAACTTCTCTGGGCCTTGGTATTATTGTCTGTAGATTGAGGATAATCATTTCTGCCCAATTAGGTTTTGGGGTGTGGAGCAGATCAGAGTTAAAGGAAGGAGCTCACCCCGCCCCCCTCCCCCCGCGCCCCGCCTGCCATTTAAAATGTGTTCAATGAAAGAAGCCTCTCTTTATTGCTAGTAAGATGATTCCATTTGCCACATGGTTGGGATAGAAATTCTTAGGCCATGGAGGTAGTACTTCGGCTGTCCCCAGATTATTTTATTCTCTTATGTTCATGTGGTACTGAGCAGTTCAGGCAAACTGACAGGTGAGAATGCCTAAACTTATACCTTGGTCTGGGCAGTGTGAAACCTCTAAATTGGAGAGCATTGTTGCTGGGGTGATTAAGCCAAGATGATAAAGGCTTTCCAGACAGCAATGATACCTGTTCATCACCGTTAAATACCTTTCAGGCACCAGCTTGTTCTGTACTCAACCCATTAAATACATAGAGAATATGTTTCAATGCTAGTTGTTTTAACATTCCACAGATAATTATTGAGTGCTTATGATGCGCTCAGCATTATGTTATAGCCTCACTGCTTGCTCTCTTTTCAAAAAAATGTGACGACAGCATCTGCATCTATTGCTAAGGCTCCTCTCTTCCTCTCTCTCCCCTTATGACTCTAGCAAGATAGTGATAAAATAATAATAGTGAATCCTCCTTGGGATTATTTTGAAACAATTACTTCTGGCTACAAATGCCAAATCATAAGAGCAATGCCACAGCCTCCAGGGACCTCAATCTGCAATAGATATGATCTTCTCAAGAAGTCTAAGTGAGGAAATACTTAGAGAACGCCCTGGTGTCTGTCTGCATTGCCAAAGGAGTGAGACAAGCCCAGGTAATCAGTTTAGAGTATTTGATCTACTTAGGAAGAGTGGGAAACGAATAGAGAAACTTGGCCCAGCACACTATAACTCAAGTCTCTCGGTTATTATTCAAAGTCTTTAAATGTTACAAATGAATATTCAAATGGTGTTCTTCCGAATTACCAAAGGTTCACGCAAAATACTCTGAGACCCGCAAACATATGCAAGTATATCTGAAGGTTTGGTTTCCTCATATGAGGGATGGCAATTATGAGCTTGTTATGATGACCAAAGTGAAAGCTCTTTATAATTAATAAGGCCTAATAACACCACATATTAGCAATGTTATAGTCATCATTTATTGACACAGAGATAAAAAGTTACTGGAGTTATCTGCATAACATACATTAGTAGAGTCTCGAATGCCAGGCTTAGAAGGTTAGATTGTGTCCAATCAAAAATAGATAGTTTTTTGTTTTGCTTTGTTTTGTTTGCTTATATCATAGGATTGTATTTTTTTTTTACTGAATTTTTAGCAAGATTAACAATAGTTGGCAGAAAGATAGAAATGGTGGAATAGAGAAAAGAAATGGAGCCTGAAAGATCAGAAAAAAAGACCTTTAGAAGAATTTTTTTTTATATCTCCAGAAAAGCCAACTCAAAGTGCAACTTGCAACTGTGATGCCAGAATATCATGCAAAATTCACATACAATTTACTGAACCACTTTGTTATGATTCTTACATGTCATACTCCTCATTAGTCAGGAACTTACTTTAGCCCCAGTGTCAAAGGGTGGCCAAATGGTTAACAGAAGGAGCAGAGTAACCATGACAAGCATGTCTGGCTACAGAGGCACAGACAGTAACTGTTGAGAAGCGACAGCTGGGGCATCCAACCTGGTTTGCAGAAAAGGAACAGTGTCTTTGGAGCAAACGAAGCCTGCAGACTGGGAAGTGAACAGGCAGCATCACATGCAGGAGGTATAACCAGGAACAGCAGCGGGTCACTGGAGGGGCTGGGCACCTGGCAGGGTGCACTTCAGTCCTCTCAGTGACACTGATCCACACGGGTAGTCACACCATCTGGGGCCACATTTTTATTGTTGCGACATTGCTTTGATTTTTTGCCTTTTTAATATAAGAAGCAAAGATATATATGGTCTAAATACAGATACATAAACACACACACCACAAACTGTGCTGTTGCTAAACAGATTTAATGCCTCCACTGAACTCTGCAAAGAGTTTTCTTGAATTTATAGCTGATTGCCTTGGCAAGGAATCATTTGCTTTCATAACTTGGTGTAATATTTTCAAATCACAATGTATCCTTTTGTTCTTAGGACCACTTCGTTACATACATCAGTGAGGTGGCATGTTTTCACTTTCTGTGCTCAACAGAAACTGAATTTTTAATAAAGAGAAAATGGAAAAGTAGGGCACCATTAAAATACAGAATTCCTTTTTTGATTGGTTTCCTCACCCCACCCTGGGAATTGTCTTTTGCAAAGAGAAATATTTTGGTTTCTCCTGGGGAAAACTTAACAACTACAAGCGTTGCCAAAAACAAGTATATATGTACTCCTATTGTAAAACAAAAATCAAAATGGCACTTTTTACCCTCTCCTAAAAAGCTCACTTTTGCTAAAATACTGCACTAACTTTTTTGCCAACTTTTGACAGATAGACATGTTACATTAACATTGCCACAGAGATAGTAGCAAACTCTGTCAAATTTTCTAAGGTTCTTAGTAGTATCATAACACACTTCATTTCCCTAGCCTTGATTATACAATAGTAACTTTGAAGACTCATTAAATATATACGTCACTGTATATGTTTTCTAGGCCTATAGATTTGTTTTATAAATAGAAAAATACCAGGAAAAGTCCTCCAAAGCTTTATTTCTTTAGAGAAATGCTTCTCTTTAAAAACAAAATAATAAAAAGAGAAAAATCTTGCTAGAATAATCTAATCATACTAATCAAGTTGCTTTCTTTGTCAGACCTGGGTAATCTTAGGAATATTGTTAATGCCTTTATGTTTGACCAACCTCGATAATGATTGATTTATCTTGACTATTTTTATCAAGGTTTCCAGTTTTGCCTCATTAGATATGCTTATCAGTTTAGTGAAAAACTGTCTGAGCCAGTGGTACCAATTTTCAGCTCTCTAATCCTTTGCCAAAATGAGACAGAAGCCAAGAACCTAAAACACAATCATATATTCTTTCAAGGAAATTTTGGAGATGCCCCATTCTAGTCTCAGGGTGACTCTGTTATCACCATTGTTATTATCACCAACAATGATGATAATAATTGTGCACCAGTTACCAATCTGAAGTAGCAAACATATTTGCTGATGGCTGTGTTCTCTTGGGCCACTCATTCATTAATTCATTCAATTAACAAGTATTTATTGAATGTTATGTGTCAGGTCTTGTTCTAAATGCCAGAGGTTCAGAGATTAATAAATTACCATCCTTTCATTTGAGTTCCTCCTAATTTAGGACAAAAAAAAAAAATGCCATGGAAATGTATAGCATAGCCAATGCTACAAAGCACGTGTATCCAAAGTGTTCCATGTAGAAGGTGGGGCCGAGTGGGTGATTATGCTTCTGGGAAGGCTTCACAAAGCAGGTAACAGTTTCATATTTAAAGTGGGACTGGAAGGATGAATAAAGAAGTAGAACATTCTTTTTTTCATTCAACAAGTATGTATTGAGTGCCTACTACATGCCAGGTGCCAACGACACAGCAGTAATCAAACAAAAAATTTCCTGCCCTCATGAGGTTTTCATTATAGTGAGAGGAGAGTGACTTAAAAAAACCTAAATAAGTAAAAATATATAATTTTTCAGGTGATCATCAGGTTCATGTTTATAAAGAGGAACTCAAAAACAAAAACAAAAAACAGAGAAGTTATCAAGAGTGTCAGGAGAGGCGTTACAATTTTAACTAGGTGGCTAAAGAAGCCTTCTCTGAGGTAATGACATCTGATCAGAGCCCTGAAAAAAGTAAGGGGACAAGCCATGCAGATATCTAAGGACAGAACCTTTCAAGGAAAGAGAACAGTATGTGTCAAGTACCTGAGGCTTGAACATAGCTGCCACTTTTGAGAAACAGCAAGGAAGCAGCGTGGCTGAAGCAGAGTAAAATGAGATCTGAGAGTTGAGTAGGACCTAGGAGGTTACTCTAAAAACTCAAACATCTACTCTGGATTCTTTAGAATGCCAGTGGAGGGTTGGAGCAGAGTAATATGATCTGCTTTCCATTCTAAAAGTATTGAGAACAGACCATAAGGGGCCAAAGGTAGAAGCAGAGAGACCAGTTGAGAAGCTATTGCAATAATGGGAGCTGGAGCTAGGTTTTGTTCCAGGAAGGTAACAAGGAAGGTAATGAGAAGTGACCAGTTTCTAGACACATTTTGAGGGTAGAACCAACAGGAGTAATTGATAAATTGGATGAGGTACTAAACGAAGGGAGTCATGTACATCTGTAAGGAGGATTTTAGCCAAAACTAGAAAGATGAAGTAGTCATTGTAGAGCACACTTCAGATAAGTGAGGGTGAGGAAATTTTGAGTGTCTCCATCTGCCAGGGTCTGCAGGGAGGAAGAAGAGTAATTAAACACTACTGTTTAGCATGACTCACTTGCACAGTGAAGAGACATTTCTCCACAACTTAAGAAGAACAAAACTCCATCCTCAGCAGAAAAAAGACAGAGTGAAATATCTATGCTCAATGAATCAGAGACAAGCAAGAGAAAATGCCCAACCATGGAAAGGATTGGATGCAGTCCTCCCTCCCCAAATTTCCAAACAATCCTAAAATAAAAAAGTAAGAATTGGAGTAATCATCAATTATACAAAGTTAACAGGGAACAAAATGTATACAAGGAA
>NW_006443138.1:22405141-22406692 GCF_000325575.1 Pteropus alecto | reverse complement strand
GAAAAGTGGGAGAAAAGTTCTGGAATGGGAATGGAATAGTAAGATATAAATACAAAAGAACATGGTGTATAGAAAGGAAAACACCTTGAACTAGCAGTTGAAAGGTCTAGGTTCTCTAATGTTTACCCCCAGGGTATATGCTGATATGCTAAAGAGTAACAGTTAAATATAACATTTTAAATGGCATTTAAACCTCAATTTTGCTGAGGATAAGAGGTTTTCTTTTTTAAAAAAAATCAAACAAATATGACTAAATTACTGAATAGAAAAATAATTGTTAGGATTTTTCCATTCATCTTGTCTTTATTTACTGAGCTCCTACTATGCACCAGCCACTATCTTAGGTAATGAGCATATGGCAGTGAACGAGACAGCTTCAGACACTGACTTCACAGGGCTTGTTATCTCACAGTAAAAACAGACATTGGACCAGAAATAATGAAACAAAGCATGAGCTTCCTATAATCTCGTACTTATTACACGCCCCAGGCCACCAGGGGTGGAAAGCATACATTTATTCTCTTCTAACATTAGGAATGTTTGAGGGAAATTGATGAAAAATACCATAAACTATGAATCTCAATTGTGTGCAGTGGAAAAAATATTTAGAGCTGTGTTAATCAGATCCTCTAAAAAGCAGTGGTCAAGAATGGAGCAAATATGCAAGCATTTTATTAGGGGAAATACCTACGAGGGAAAAAGTGAAAGGGAATGGGAGGGGGCTGGAAGAGCCATCAGATTATGATGCAAGTCTGACTCCAGGGAAAGTGAGATGGACTGGATAGAAGGTTGAGTGAAAACAATCTCATTTGCCATGCAGTGTAAGGAAGTTTTATCCTTAAACCAAAGTCAGCCTGCATCATCATTCCTGCCGCCCTCATTTACTGGCTGGGAACAGCCGTGGAAGGCATGGCCTTTGTGTAAAAGTGGACATAGTTGTCAGAATACAACTGACAAAAGCAGGTGGGTCTTCAATAAACACTGCCAGGCCCTTTGGTCAATTACACTGCCTGTAGTGAAAGGTCTTTAAGGTACATTCTCATGGTTGTTGAAAGATTTTTTTTAATGAGCATAGTCTTTGGAATCAGACATAACCTTGGTTGACTCCATTCTCAGGCACTTAATAATTTTATGACATTGGGCAAATTACTTGTAAAGGTTAAATGAAATAATACCTGTAATGTACACTGTACAGTGCCTAGAAAATAATAGGTGATCAGTAAATGTTAGACCTGCCCTCTTTTCCCTTTAGCTGTAATATATATTCATTTGTTTAACGTGCATTTTTGAGGATCTGCTATATGGAAGGTATAACAGGGTGGGTATAATAGGGGCTTAAGACATAGTCTCTGCCCTCAAAATTGGTTTACTAACATATATAAATCATGAAGCACTACTAAATACTAAAATGAAATGAGAAGGAAACAGGATCTTAGCAGGGAAAAGGAGCATTGACATTTACTACTTGATTTGTTGCTAAAGTTAATGGTTAGAAAATTCTTAGAAGTGATTCCACCTTCCCAAATGTTATGAGTTTATGATACTTGGGTG
>NW_006443138.1:22401039-22404596 GCF_000325575.1 Pteropus alecto | reverse complement strand
AAGAACATTTTATTGGCAGGGCAGGGCAGGGCACTTGCATTATTGCTCCAGGCCTGTGAATTTGTGCTTAGTGCATCCAGATGGTACCCAATTAAAACTAATTTAAGTATGGCTCGATTATACTTCAGTGATGCAAGAACTTTCTTTCCGAGAATTTAGAGAACTCAGTAAGTATTCTAGAAAATGATTATAATAATAATTTATCAGCTAAGGCTCAATTGGAGCTGAAATAACTAGCTTCAATTGTCAGCATGGTTACAAACTGGCTCTATAACATTAAGAACGTTATTTGCCCTGTCTTGGTCTCAAGTCCTCATCTATGAAGTCTGTGTCTGCAGGGCAGTGGGAAAGGAGGAGGCAAAGAAAAGCAACTACTGGGCACCTAAAATGTGTCAAGTACTAAGGAGTTTCGGGGTCATCATCTCAACCATCAAACAACTTTTTGAGGGATCATTCATTTGTTTGTGCATTCATGCAATAAATTCTTATTTAGAGCTTACTTTTTCCTAATCACTATATTAACTGGAGGATGTATGATAGTGAATATAGTTGCTCCCCTTGTCCTATCATGACTACTGATTCACAGATGGAGACACTTGAAGCTTACGGAGATGACCTATGCTGGTTGTTAGTGGTGGAGACTGCAAAAAAAAAAAAAAAAATGTTTATAACTCCAAAGAAAACAGGGCTCTTTCTTCTAGTCACCAATACTTTTCAACCTTTTTTTATCATAATAATGAAAGGCTCCCTTCACTCACAGACTCTTTCTAGACATTTTGTACCTAATTGCTCCTCTTACCTCTATGAAATAAATACTAAGTTTGAGCCTTGGAGAGCTTAGAGTGTAATATCTAAGATATTTTCCCAAATGAGATTTCACCCAGTTTAATGTGTTATTACCCCTGTTGAGTATGCATGCTCTACACCATTTTCCTTAAATCTTTATAGACACCAACTCTGTTCTAATTCCTATATTAGAGTTTTAAAAAATATATATATATATATGAGACACGGTCCCTACTGTTAAAGAAATTTATAAATACATCATTGGGTTTACAAAAACTCCCAGCGATAAGATGTCATGATTCCAATATTTTTTATGAAGGGTTAATCCAAATATTTTTTAGTAAAATTATTGGGGTGACATTAGTTAATAAAATCAAATAGGTTTCAAGTATACAATTGAATAATATGTCGTAAGTATAATGCATTGCATGTTCACCACCCAAAGTTAAATTTCCTTCTGCTACCAAATATTTAACCCCTTTTACCTCTATGTCCTCCCTTCCCCGCTCCCTCTGGTAACCTCTACTCCACTGTCCATATCCGTGAGTCTCTGTTTGTTTATCATGTTTGTTACTTTTAGTTTGATATCCCACATATGAGTGAAATCATATGATTCTCAACTTTTTCTGTCTGACATATTTCACTTAGCATGATAATCTCAAGATCCATCCATGTTGTAGCAAATGGCAGTATTTCACCTTTTCTTATGGCTGAGAAATATTCCATTGTATATATGTACCACATCTTCTTGATCCAATCATCTATCAATGGACATTTCAGTTGTTTCTGTGTCTTGGCCACTGTGAACAATGCTAATATAAACAATGAATTGCATATATCTTTGAAGATAAATGTTTTCAAGATTTTTGGGTAAATACCCAGAAGAGGGATTTCTTGGTCATGTGGTAATTCTATTCTTAGTTTTTCGAGGAATCTCCATACTGTTTTCTAGAGTGTCTGTACCAATTTACATTCCTATCAGCAGTATATGAGGGTTCCTTTTTCACTACAACCTCTCCAACACTCGTTATTACTTATCTTGTTGATGATAGCCATTCTAACAGGTGTGAAATGGTATCTGATTGTAGTTTTGATTTGTATTTCCCTAATAGTTAGTGAAGTTGAGCATCTTTTCATACATCCGTTAGCCATTTGTATATCTCCTTGGGAGTGTCTGCTCAGGTCCTCTGTCCATTTCTTAATTGGATCATTTGAGTTTTTGTTGTTGAATTGTTTGAGTTCTTTATATATTTCAGAAATTAAGCTCTTATCGGAGGTGTCATTTGCAAATATGTTCTTCCATTCGAATGGTTGCTTCTTTGCCTTGTTGATGGTTTTGTTTGCAGTACAGAAGCTTTTGAGTTTGACATAGTCTCATTCGTTTATTTTTGCTTTTACTTTCCTTGCCTTTGAGATCAAATTCATAAAATCTTTGTTAAGTCCAAGGTCCCTGAGTTTACCACCTATGCTTTCTTCCATGCAATTTATTGGTTCAGGCCTTACATTCAGATCTTTGATCCATTTTGAGTTAATATTGGTGTATGGTGACAGATAGCAGACTAGTTTCATTCTTTTGCCTGTGGCTTTCCAATTTTTTCAGCACCACTTATGAAGAGGATTTTCTTTCTCCATTGTATGTTTTTGGCTCCTTTGTCAAAAATATTTGCTCACATATGCAGGGGGTTAATTCTGGAGTCTCAATTCTCAATTCCATTGGTCTGTGTGTCTGTTTTTCTGCCAATACCATCCTGTTTTGATTATTGACATTTTGTAGTATAAATTGATGTCAGGCAGAGTGACCAATTCTTGATATATGTGATTATTAGATAGAAATTCTAAAGAGAAATGAAGTACAGATTTAATAAACAAGAAAAGGTTTCATAGACATAGGTTACTAAATAACTGTGTGCTGATCACTGCATGCCAAGTCTTAAAAAACAGAGTAGATTCTTTCTTATCTTAAAAATCTAAGGGAGTGGATCTGTCAGCAACCACTCCACTGGGTTTCCATTGTCTCCACTCTGTATCTTTTATATCCTCACTATCAGCTGGAAGGCCTTGTTGAAATTCATTTGGCTCACGAATGGGTTCATCATAAATAATATAAGCCCCCCTCATATCACTCACCTCCTCCACATTAATGACACTGAATGGACGTCACCAGGCACTCTTCTTTCATTCAAAAGAAAAGATTTGGATGAGTCCACTGCTTACAGGAAGAAGAAAGGAAAAGCAATTCAAAACCATATTTTGAAATTAAACCTTCTGTGGTCTGAACAAGCATGATTGTCAGCTCTTTTATATGTTTCCAATGTTGCCACAATTAATATTTTAAAATGAGCTTTACCGGTGACATATTTAGAAACAGAAATCTGAATATTCTTTTTCTGGTAGCTGCATTCCATTGCTCAGCAAAGCAGAGGAAGCCCCAGCAAAGCAGCTGTGGCCCTGCCAGAGGGAAACGGGTATATTACGACAAGGGCTTATACTTGAGCCTCCATAAAGCCCTTATGCTGTTCATCTCTTGGAGCAATGCCCAGGTTGCTGAGGAAATAGTTCTCCTTTCTGCCCCTCCACCAAGCTTATGCCCAGCATCCCAGAGGATAACCACAGTTATTTACAGATAATCCCCTCTTGGAAAGGTCAGATTTTATGATGTGTTTATGACTCTCTGACCAAATAAGTTTACTTGCATTAGATTCTCTGGGGGGTGGTTTTAAGCAGATTCAGTTCATTTCTAAAGCCTAGTAGAGACAGAAGAGGTTAGGCTC
>NW_006443138.1:22399299-22400947 GCF_000325575.1 Pteropus alecto | reverse complement strand
TAGCCATTGTTTTTCATTCATGCAGAAAGATCCTGAGAGAGAATCATTTCAACACTGGTCACTTGCCATGTCTCTATTGACCAATGAGAAAATCCAGTGTTATAAATCAGCTTACAAATATGTATTGGGGATGGGCACAAGATCCTGGTTGGCCAACCCTTTCCCAGGATGAGTCAAGAATCAGCCTGCAGGGCTGACTAACCCTGTGCTTTGCCCATGACTTTAACCCTCACCTCCAGATAGATGACTTCCACATGCCCATGACTTTAACCCTCACCTCCAGATAGATGACTTCCACCTGTCACCCAAGCTCCAGGGCCACATTTTCAACTAATTGCTCGATGTTTTAGGAGTATTGAACTACTTATATTTAAATCTAAACTTTCAAGTTCATCCTCCAAAAGCAAATCTGTACATTTCTATTTCTACAAATAGCAACATCATTCCTCCAGTCACGTAAGCTCAAGAACTTGGAATCTTCTTTAGTTCCCATTTTAGCATCTTCCCAGCCTTGCCACTTCTACTCAACTAACAATTTTGCTTCCCTCCACTTCACTTTGTACTTACCCTCCATAGTTATCTCAAGAAAGCAGTCAAAGATGACTCATGCTTTTGATCTAGTCCCTCTCCCATCTCCTCCACGGCTTAAGTCCATCCATTACTCTCATCTCTTTAAATTCTTTCCTCTCTATCAGCTCTCTATTAAATAGGGCTTGGTAGGTCTCTATCTGCATCTTGGCTCTATCATTTACCATCAGAGTTCATTTATCTTCCCTAAAATTAGAAATAATATCTTCCTCACAGAAGTGTAGTGAGGATAATCCAAAATAACCAATACAAAATGTTTGGCTCATTGTGGGCACATAAAGTCACTCATTCAAAAAAATCCTAATTAGTTTCCAAACACCGAGCTAGGCATCAGAAATAATAATCAGTAACATTGATTGGCCAGCCAGTGTTCTAAGTGCTTTTCACACATTTACCCATTTAATAATCACAACAAAGTTACATTTTTAATTGTAAAAGTAGTTACAATTATTATGCCCAGATGAGAACACAAAGACCTACAGAGGGTAGGGTCATATAAAAGTCAAACCCAGACAGGTTTTAACCACTAAACTATACTTCCTCTAAGAATGTCATAGTCATTTTCTGTGGGCAAGTAAACAATTACAACACAGAATGATCAGCACTCTGATTCAAGGAGTTTTGGGGTGTGATGGGAACATAAAGAAAGGACAAATATTTGCTGAGAGGGTCAGCAAAGCTAAACTTTGAAAGACAAAGGTTAGGGTTTTGTTTTGTTTTTTCTTTTTTTTGTCTCTTCTCTATTTAGTGACTCTAATCTCATTGACAGAGTAACTTAAGTACAGCTCTAATATTATCATTCTTCTGCTTAAAACTCTCAGATTTTCATTGCCTATAAAGTCCAAGCTCCTAAAGTTGGCATTTCTGTCTTTTTCCCACCTAGTATCCAGCTCCTATCTGTGCTCCTGCATCTTCTTTCACCAGGACACCTTTCCTCCTATCCTATGTCCAAATTCTTCCTATTTTTCAAAACTCAAACTATTACTCTTTCTTTAAGCGTTCACTAAATTTTCATCTAAACATCATTTCTTTCTTCCCTGAAATTTCTCATTTCCCCATA
>NW_006443138.1:22363922-22399275 GCF_000325575.1 Pteropus alecto | reverse complement strand
ATCCGATGTCATTTCTTTCAATCTTGTATTAAAGATTGTTATCTTTATGTATACATATTAACTCTCCTTCTGGATGTGAAGCTCCTTGAAGAAAAAGACTGCTTATTTTTAATCTTTATGCAAGACACAGAACCAAATGGAGATCCAGAAACTAGGAATCTTTCCAGACTCATTTATCTCTCACATCTCTGCCCTGTCCTTCATCTCAATCACACATCAAAACCTATCCTCATCTCCTCCTAAATAGCTCTTGTACCACCTACTCCTCTCTATTCCCACCACTCCAGCTTTAGTTCAAACCATCACCTTCTATTATTTTAATTATTTCACTATTTAAGTAAGCAAAGTTTTACTGTAATGGGTCCCATAGTAGATATTTTTTCTTTGTGGGCCATACAGTCTGTGTTGCAACTATTCGACTCTGTCCTGGTACCATGAAAGCGGCTATAGACAACACATAAACAAAAAGATATAACTGTTTGAATAATTTATTTACAAAAACAGATTGTTGCTGTGTCAGATTTGGCCTGGCAGTATTTTCGCAACCCCTAGTTTAAATAAATATCTAATTGTTCACAGCACTTGCATTCAAATCCATCATCTAGGCAGAATCAAAACGATGTTTCTAACTACATATCTAGTCACACGTTCCCCAAAGACCTATAATTAAACTGGCCCAAGCCTTTATTTTAAATCTCATTTCCTTCCATATTCTTCCCTACAACCCCACCTCCACTCTTCCTATTATCAATCTGACAATTCTTATCGTCTTCCAACATCTTGCTGAGAGCTTAACTTTTCTAGAAAGTGTTCAGCATCCATCACTGCCAAAGCTAGCTACAGACTCTTCTTCGCCATCTCTATACTTAGCATGAGCTTCTTTGGATTTGAAAGTCCCACAAATTGAAATTACCAAATTTGTTTATATGGTAGTCTCAATTACTAGACAGGGAGTTTTTTACAAAGAGCAGGATCATCTCATCTACTTCTATATCCTTCCATTCCTGGTATACAGTAAGCACTCAATACATGTTCTCATGCTATTTTACATCTTTATGCAAGACACAGTACTAAATGGAGATCTAGAAACTAGGAATCTTCTCAGACTCATTTGTATCTCACTTGATGGCTACTCCAAATCGAGAAATATAATTCCTCCTTAAGACCCAAAGATATATTTGGTTCAGAGTTAGCCAGATAACATCAGGCCAAGAAGTCAGGGAGTGGCTGAGGATAAAAGGCAGAAGCCAGGATTCTGTTCAGGAACTAGAAAGCAGTTCTTTGTGAAATACTCAGAACAGTGTGAGGCAACAATTGCCTTTTCATTAGTTTTCAAAAAGAATGGAAAATTTCATGTCTTGCCAAGTAGCCTTGTAGATATTTCCTCATCCAGATTAACTACTCAGTGAAACCAAATTGTGGGTAGGTACTTAAAAAGGTTACTTGAATGAGAGCAACAGCAGGTCACATTTGCTGGTGCTGAATTTACAAGAAAGAGGAAGGGGGAGTCAAGGAAAGGACAACGAGTTAATCCAAGATAAAACAGAATGAGGGGAAAGCAGTGTGTTTCTATCTAAATAAAGGTTATGATCTTCATCATGCACGTCCATAGAAGGATAAGGTAAAGGTAATGAGAATTAGAATAGTTAAGAGAGGCCTTAGTAATTCATTCCTTTTATTCATGGTATACACAGGAATCACATACAACCTCCCCCTCTTCTCTCTAATTCTTTCTCTCTGTGTATGTATATGTACGATGGACCAGTTGAATAAGGACATGATAGCATGACCTTGGCAGAAAAATCAAACCTCTTTATGTATAAGATTGACACATCACAAACTTGTCACAGATATATTCCTTCTTCCTTTGAATACTGCCTTTAAAGGGAAAAAGAATAGACAAAGCAAAAGCAAAAGACCCACAGTGAAAACCATCAGAAACACCTTATAAACCACAAATACATCCACTGAGACAAGTTTATTAGAAGGCTCCTATCCACAGAAGTTACATTTCTACACACTTTTCTTTTTTAAGTCATGAATTCAATGTATCTCTAGGCATCTAAATGTCAAAACTTGAAATATAACTCCAACACTGCTCTTAGATTATAGAAGAAAAAAAAAAGAAAAAATCATGTCTATTTTGGGGTATGATTTTTTTTTCATGAGTTGTTTCATTTGTGGGACACGAGATGTCCATGTTGTGCAGCACCTTCTCTCCAGCACACAGTGAAGGGCAAGCTCAGCAGTTTTCTTGCCAATTGACCAGGACAGAGAGCTGTATTGAGAATTCAGGCAAAAAGAAAATCAACTCAACAGGCCCGAAATATCCAGACTGACTTTCTATAGTGGTTAAATTACCCAGATAAATATTTAATCTCTCGTCTAAGTGCTGTGAAAATAGAATCATGCCACCAATTGACCCAGCTATAAAGGAGAGCTCACCCACTTAAATTAGCAACACTTATTTCTTAATCTTCACTGCAAGTTCGAGAATGTGGTCCAAATGCCAGGTAATCAACATGAGAAGAACCATTGTTTATGAGTCATCTTTACTTTTAGATTCATCCAGAAATAATGTATATCTGGAACATACTTTTGAGGATTACCACAGAATCAAAGAAACAAGCTTTACATGAAAAAAAGTGAAGAGGCCAGTATCCAAGTTTATATAATCATCCACTAATGCTACTGTGATTAAGCGAAATCAGAGCTAATTTTTTCTTCTGGCCTCATTAATCTATTTCCAAGGAACCCTCAGGTTAATTTCCATTAACTTCACTAAGCCTTTGTTTGCTCATCTGTAAAGTGGACACTTAATTCCTCTGCCTATTCACAGGCTCATGGAGACAAATGATAAATATGTGTGAAAGTTTATTGAAACCTGTAAAATATCATAAAGTTGATACAAGTGTGTGAATCATCATTGTTGTTTTTAGTGAAACATTATGAAGAGAAAATGATTAACATAAACAAAAAAAAAGTCAGGTGTCTTATAGGCTTCTAACCTCACTGATATCAGAATAAGCCTCTTGTACACTTGGATGGGCAAGTGTTGGCACAGGATACAACTAGTTCATCCATCACATAAGACAGACTAGGTGACTTCCGTGGTCTTTTCCAACTTTGAGATTCCAATAGGACTTAAAATATCAATGTTTCCTGGAATATCTTGTTCCCACTGGGTGACCACTCTTTGAAGAATGTTTTTATAGATTTGAGTGAGAAGCTGCCTTTTAATTACACCTACTTCTCACAATTACAATAGGCATAGGGGTAAGGAACTTATATTATTAAAGCATAATTAACTATTACCTTCTCCTGAAGCATTTGATACTCCACTACTGCCTCTAGAATGAAATTCTTAACTCTTTTGGCTTCTATCACACCACCATTTTCTGATTTTATTTTTAACTCTCTAGGTGTTCATTTTCAGTCTCCTTCCTTCTCTGGCTTCTTTTCCATAACAATCCTTTAAATATTGACATTTCCCAAAGCTTCGTTTGGCCTTCTCCCATCACACCCAAAGTTATCATTGGATGATTTTGACTCTACATATGTGATGAATACAACCAATAGGATAACTGCCAATTTTTTTGTCACTGGCTAAATCATCTTAGCCTTGTGTCTTCAATTGCCTATTAGTCATCTTCACTCTGTATAAGATCCCAACTCCTTTGTAAGAAACAGAAAGCTCCTCCTTTCTAGCATTCTCTAAATTTGAAGCTTTATCTCCCGCTGTGGGCTACATGCGCCCTATGATTCAGATAGGCATCACATTTTAATGAGAAAGGCTTGGATATTAGCTCCAGACTAACCCAAATTCAAATCCTAGCTTCACTGTTATCTAGCTGTGTAGAAACAACCAGGTCACCCAGCCCATTGAGCCTCCTGTTTCTAATCTACAAAATGTTTGTTGTAAGAATTAAATGAGATCATATGTGTAAGCCCTGCTTAGCCCCGAACACAACTTAGTTGCTGAGCAAATATTGGTTCCTTTCTCTTCCTCTCCAGAAACGTTCTGTTGCTTAGACTTTCTTAAACATGTCATCATTTATTTTCCACATAACCGTGTTTTTGCACATGCTATTCCTTTTGCCTAGAATGTCCTCTCTTCACTGCTCCAGCCCTCATGCCTGCCAGGCAAACTCTTAAGTTTGCCTCTTAGGAAGGTAGTTATTCAGAAATATTTCCTCGATAAGATCACATTACCATCAGGCCAGGCGCTCTTCCTCCATGCCTTAGAAGCATTTTATTTCTAAGTCTACTACTTTTATATCATAAATGGTTATTTCTATCTATCTCCCCTACTAGGCTGTGAACTCATTGAGAGTTCCATATACTCAAAATCAAACAACAAAATGTTATAATTCCAGAGATTGCAAACCACTGAATTAATACATGCTATATAAATAAATAAACATAAATATTATATTAATTAGTTAAACTACATTTAGTAGAGACACAATTTACTTATTCAATTTCCACATTAGGTACTGAGAACACAAAGATGTCCTAGATATTGTCCCTACTCTCCGGTATTAACAGTGAAATTTTTTATGTGCAATGATTTAAATTTTAAATTAAAATAAAAATTTAGTTTATATTTATTTGTTTGTTTGTTGCAGAAAATAGTGTGAATGTTGCATGAATTTATGTTCCTCTTTAGATCCACTATGTTCATCACCAAGAGAGGAAGACTTGTACTATTTATATATGTAAGAATATTTTTAGAAACAAATACCTGAAAGTCAGTAAGAAAATGTATTGGTTCAAATAAGTGGATATCCAGAGAAGAGCAGACATCACAGTATGTTCATCAAACAAGTCAGTGGTGTCATCAAGGACCTACATTCTTTTCTTCTCTCCAACCTCCTGACTAAAAGATAATTTCCAATGACAAACAAGGCTACTTGCTCCCTTTTTTTATACGTAGAGGAAAATAAAGTGCATTTCTTTATCAGTCATGGAACAAAGTCCCTCTTCAATCTTATTGAGACAGAGGAGATCACAAGTTCAACACTGAACTAATAACTAGCTCCAGAGAAAAGTCATGAAATGATTGGCTTACCTCTGGTTTCTCAAAGCAACCACTACAAAGGAAGTGGGTTTCTGTGATTGGGTATAGCAAATCAAAGTCTACCTTGGAGATGAATTCAAATTACATTAATGCCACATAATGAAAGAGGGTGAAAAAGACATCAGAAAGTTAAAGGCAACATCCATCTACTACACTGTGTAATTAAGTCAGGAGACAAGAGAAAAGGATGGTGAATCTTTGGCATACAAGGAGTCCAGGGAAGACAACTGTGCTTTAACAATTCATTACTGGTTATTTGTTACGGAGGAAATGGAAGTGCATTTATAAGTTCTTTTACTTGATTAATTTGCTTAGTGTTCTCTCCAATAAAAGGCATTTTCAGAGTCTTTCTTTTCTTTTTCCTTTTTTTAAATTTTAAAACACTTTCAGCACCCAACATTATTTTGGCTCTGGGAATATCTCTATTAATTATGTCAAATGTCTGCATCATTGTCTTAATTTTAAAAATAAATATCTCAGTGTCCCACCCAGCTTATTCACAGAAGCACTTTTTCAAAAACTTCAAAAAAAAAAAAAAAAAAAAGCTTTTCTGCTCAGTAAGAAAAGCGTTCTCTTTTTTTCATCCTTCTCTCTTCCAATGTCAGTAAATTTGAACATTTCTAAAATTTAATTAATTGGTTACTTTGATTACTCAGGAACACTGGTAGTGTTCTTAGAGAAATTAAATAAATTAAATAAATTATGGAATCGAGAAAATGAAAATTTACCCCTCATGTGGAGAACTAGATTTCCTTACCCCTATCCCAACTCCAAATCCCTTTTACCTTCTCCACTACCAAAAAAAAAGCACCCTGTGTGCATACACACACACACTCACTCACTCACTCACATATAAAAAGCCTTCTAGGAATAAAGTAAGAAGTCCTATTCAAAAAAAAAAAAAACAGAGTATTGATTCCTCAAACTTAGAGCATGGCATTTTGCTGGGTATATGAGTACGCAATTCTCTATTTTATATTGACAGAAGAAGAGGGGTGAACCATCAGGCCAGTTTGAGCCACCTGATTTGGGATGCGTATTCTATAGCTGAGGTCCTAGAGTTACAGGGTTGGGGAGTTAAATGAAAAAATGATCAAATATCTCAACAGTTCCTTTTTTCTATTAAATGACTTTGGAAAATCATTGCTCTTAAATACAGGCTGTGACCTTCACTCCTGTGATGACCTCATATAAATGCTCTAGAGTTTATTTTTTAACTTTCTTTCTCTTTATCACTGTTTAATTGTTATCAATTGTCAGTTCTTGCTGTTCCCCTTGAACAATTCTCTGTTTCTAAAAAAGAACATTTACCAATAACAAGGTCAAAGTGTGCCAGGTGTCATGTTTCCAGTTGGGTGCTATCATTCACTTATTTCATTTTCTGCTATTTATGTTCTAGCCTTGACCCAGGCTAGTATATCAGGAAAGGGAGTCATCTCAGTCAGCTCTCTCATATCTCGATTGTGAAAGAGCCAGACTAAAGAAGCAGACTTAGCCTGAGATTAACTCTGTAGGAATCTAGACAGGCTATTACAGCTATAGAAAGAACATAGAACTATGGTTTTCAGCAGAGGATTCCAACCTGTGGACAATGCTAACCTTCCTTCTCCCTTAGAAAAAAGGTACAGTTTCTCCCACTATCAGACCTCTCTGGAAAGACTTTTCTTCTCAAGGCAATGCATATCAAAAGACATAACCTTACCTTAACTGGTATTCGATATAGGATATAACCTGCAGGTTATATAAACCTGTGTTTGCTCTAAGTGTCGAATGAACTCATTTATGTGAAGCCTTTAGAACCATGCCCAGCATGTAGTGACTGCTCTATTATTACTATGACATAAGACAGAAAGGTCTTGCAGAAAGAATGGTGTTCTAGAGAGCAAGAGATCTAGGTTTGAGTCCTGACTCCTAGATTCTACTTGTGTGATGTTGGAGAAGTCATTCAAGCTCTCTGAGCCTAGAACTCCTGATCTAGAAAACGGGAATCATTTCACCTCCACACAGGCTTTTCAAGGGATGATATGATCAAATTAAATAAAGGTTTTTGAGAGCCTTTTGTGAGCCATGAACTGCAGTAGAAATCTTATGATCACAGACTGTAGTAAGCACATGAGGACAGAGACCTTGATCAAAATCTGGTCAAGTGCCCATTACCAAAATAAGCTCTCAACAATATTTGATATATTGATCATAGTTTCCTCGGTAGTGTCGCCATCAAGGCCATCATTATCCCCCTCTCTCACATTTTCTCTTCCTTCTCTAATTTTTTCAATCTATTTAATCAAGGCTAATACTAGGCTGATGTCAATGAGAGTTGTGCTCATTGGTAAAAAGTGACTACCCAGGCTTTTATTTATTTGAATACTTATTTTATATTTACTATTAGAATGTAATATCAATAATGCCATGTGACACATTATAACTTTTCAAAACATTTTCTCCTATATTATCTTATTTAATTCTCATTACAACCCTCTGTGGAAGATATTTTATTATTATCTTTACTTTACAGGTGAGAAAGCTGACAATAAAACTAAGTCTAAGAGCAAAATGGCTCTTGATTGCCTGCAAAACAAAGTTGAAATCAATTCACAGCATGATATCATGGTTAAAAACATGCATCGGAAAACCGGATTGTCTAAAATTGTACTTCTACCTCTGCCATGTAACTCTCTATGACTTTGAGCAAGTTAAACTCTCTGTGCCCCAGTTTCCTTACCTATAAAATGGAGATGATACAGCACTTACCTCATAAGGTAGTTGAAAAATTTAATTGTAAAAATAGGTAAAACATTTAGAAGAGCCATGAATAAGTGAATATTCGCTATTTTCATAATTTAACCTGACATTCAGTGCTCTCAAGAGCATAGAGTCTATCTTTCTAGATAGCTCTTCTTTCTGTCTTTGGTTGAACACATTCTGTTCTTCAGCCATCTTCATTCATAGTGGACTTAACATGATGCATAACATATTACAGATGCTTGATAAATGGTTGTCAAAACTTATATGGCACTTTCTCTGGGCCAGTATCAACCATGTGAGGTAGATACTATTATTATTCTTATTTTATAGAGGAGAAAGCAGAGGCACAGCGAAATGTCCGGAACTATACCTGGCACATAAAAAGTGTATAATATCTATTTTTGTTGGAGAGATGGAAGGGTAGATAGGTGAGTTAATGAGTGGATGGATGAATGGGTGGATAGGTATATGGGTATATGAGTGGGTGTATGAAAGGATAGGTGGATGGGTGCATATGGTTAGGCAGATGAATTGGTAAATGGGTGAATGTATGGGTGAATGGGTAGGGGTGGGTGGGCATGTGGAAGGATGAGTACATAAATGGATGGATGGATGGCTGGCTGGCTGGATGGATGGATGGATGAGTAGGTAGATGGGTGGGTAGGTGGGTAGGTGGATAGATGGAAGGAAGGAAGGAAGGAAGGAAAGAAAAAAAGGAAGGAAACAAAAAAGAAAGGAAGGAAGAAGGGAGAAAGGGAAAGATAGAAGAAAGGATGGAGGGAAGGAAGGAAGAAAGGGAAGGAGGGAGACTCAAGCCATTTCACTTTTCTTCACTTTTATGGCCTACTCCCTTCATCAAAGATATTACAGAATTTTCATTTTCCTCAAGGAGTATAAAGTATAATGAACTTTTGTAGAGTCAGCAAAACTAACACTTTCCTTTGCACGTCATCTGACTTGCATTTTCCAAATTACTTCTGCTTATCTGTATATTGCCACTAAAAAGCTTTTTTTCCATCATAAACTATTTTGCAAGGCATTTTATACATATTGCAACATAAGATTCCATTGAATGAATTTAAATTCTATTCTTGGTATATGTGCATAAATGGAAGTTGTATCACTCAAAGCATTTTCAAAAGTTTTCAAAGCTGGAAAACAATTGCATTCCCTTTCCCTGCAGGAGGTTAGGGTCGTTGTGTGGTCCTGTGCTGAAAAACAAAACGGCTGGAGTAAAAGTCCTGAACACTGTAATTTACTTACTCTTTCTGCCTATATATTTTTAGAATTTGTATCCCTTGGAAAAAAACTGATTTCGCTTAGATTCTTTAAGAAAACATTTCTAAAATTTTAATCATTACTTAGCCCTTTTTAATATAATCTTTGGTCTTTCTATAGCATTTGATACATAGAATAAGTATATCAATAAATTATGTTATCAGCAAAAAAATATATTAGAGCTTTTTAAATAAGATGAGTGAATATTCAATATTTTTGTACAGTTTTTAACAATATGCTTATACGTTTAATTTATGTTGTGTTTCTTGATAGACTACCTGAAAGAAAAGTGTTAATATCTAATTGAATTTTTAAATATTTGGACTGGGAATATCAATTAAAAATTTATATTACTACATTTTTCTACATGATCTCGGCCCCAAGTCTTGATTTTTATTTGTGTCTCTTTTTTAATTGGATATTACGTGTATCTAGGAAGAAAATGTCTCAATGAGTGGAAAGAAAGTAAGGCATTTCAATGTTTTAATCATTTCTTCTCCTATAAGTGAGATAACATCTGAAACAGATACAAATTAAGGGAACGTGTGTTCATGCACAATACTCAAGAGGATATCCTAGGAATTAATTGAAGGAAATCAGTAACGTGCCCTTTATTCTTTTTTTTTTTTTAACTTATATTTTATTTTAGAACATATTTTTAACATATTTTATCATTGCTGTTTTTTATACCTCTGATAAAGCAAAACACAGGACTGGAAGCTTACTACCATATCATTTTTACCTCTGATAGAATTTTTTAGAGGAAAAAAACAGTTTTCTTTTTCTCTATAGTCTTTCTGTAATTTTCTTCATTCCAACATTTCAATGATAAAGCTACCCAACATTTTGTGCCTAGTTATTTTCCAAAAGATGAAATATACAATTTTATACAGAAATGTCCTATTTATTTAAAGTGCTTATTTTAAATGTTCTTTAGCTTAACATAGTATTTTTTTCAGTCATACAATAGAGAAATTAAGTAAAATGTAATAATGTTCCTATGGCAGAGCAGAAATTTTTCCATTGTCGCTAGAGTTAAAATTGTAAAATAATGACTGTGTATTGACTGGACATTCCATGGCTCTCCCAGTAAAGGTGTGGAACAACTCTTTTTAAATAGTAACTTGGTTTATTGACTAGTAACAGTCATAAAGTCTCTTGGCAAGGAACTGATTTTCTTCTTTTAAAATTTAGTCATGAATCTATGGTTTAAGGGGGGAAAAAAATCACTTCCTGGAGGCCTGCCTGGTTAAATAAGTTAGGCAGTATATTTTTAATGAGGTTAACCAGAGTGTGAAGGTAATGAAGTACCATGGCTCACGTGACATGTGAGTAGAAGAAACTCTTCTTGCTGAGACTTGCTCCCCCAAGCTCTGTGCATTATCCGCAGGACACATCTAGTCATATGAATTCAGTCAGTTGAGATCCCAAGGGTGGGTCAAAGCTGTATGAGGTGGAAGGTTTAGATGAAAATTTTCTAAAAAGTCAGATAGGTTAAAATTCATTGTAATATTTACTTTAAAGAATCATTCTCCTCTGCAGAAGTATACTAGCTTCCTCAACTATAAAATGAAAGAATTACTAAAAGGAGTTCAAAGAGATCATACCGCAAATGGAAAAAAAATAAAAAGACTAGAGAGTTTCAATTAATTACCAACTTCTCAGAGCAAGTAAGTAGCTGCTGGAGGACAATAAAGCTAAAATTTCAACTCTTTCTTTCCATTACAGAAACAATACTTTAGTCTCCCATATACTTCTAACACAGAAACTCTATGTAAAGACTCATCTGCCTTATTCTTGAGAGTTTTTAGTGTGTAACAGTTAGCCATGCCCCTCTATCCACAGCTCTCTCAAGATGTATGGAGGTGCTCCATTTATTTCCTTAGATTACAGGTAACCAAGCACCTTCTATAGCCCTTTGAGAGTCCAATTGACACTAAGTGCTCTCTCTGGGGTGTTGCTAAAGTTTATCTTCACAAGGTAGTGAAATGATTCACAGGGGCCTTCTAGAAACAGGTCAGACCAGGTGTCTGTTGTTATGTTGGAACAGCCAGGGTTGCTAGTAAGTCTCCAAGACAGGATACTGGGAGGGGTCCTCTAATCAGATTGCTCTAGGGCATTCATAAGAGGACCCTCAATGCTGCCCTATTCCTGGATCAGTGACCTTAGCACTTCTGGAACCACAAACAATTTCAGAATTAACTTAGAGATGGGGTTCAAGAATTAAATTGTCCCAGTTCCTGAGCTTTGTTCTTCCTCTTCTCTCCTCAACTCTCTCACCCCCTCAAAACAAAACAAAACAAAACAAAACTTCCATTTCCCCTCAGCATCCAGCTCCTCCCCTTTTTATTCCAACACAAACAGCTTATGCTATTTCTTTTCATGAATATTAGAATTTAAGGGCCCTTCAAGGAGCATGCAGGCATTAAAAAGTGACCCATACATTCTTTAGAAGAACAAGGAGGCATAACCATCACTTTTTCCTTCCAGATTTCAGCAAATCTACCTCCTATGCTGAGAGATATTCAGGCAGACTTCTTGCTTTGGTAACAAAAACAAAACTCTAGTTGAATTCTCTGTGAGTCACTCTCACAATTTGAATAAGGCAGCAAATCAAGCTCGCTCAAAATCTTGCCTACAGAAAATTAAACCATCATTTCGAGGGAATGATCATAAATGTTGATTTGTCTGGTAGAATTAACTAGGCATTCATTTGTTTTCTAATGGGAAATTAATTTTCCGAAAGAGCAAAACCCTTCTATGTACCAGCCATTTCAGTTTGCCCCGGAGTGAGACATTTCCCAGAATGTGGGACCATCACTACTAAAAGTAGGAAAGTCTCAGGCAAACCAAGAGGAGTTGGTTACCCTTAGAATAAGGGTCCTCAACCCCCCAGGCCACAGACCAGTACCAGTACCAGTCCATGGCCTGTTAGGAAATGGGCCACACAGCAGAAGGTGAGTGGTGGGCCGCAAACAAAGCTTCATCTGTATTTGTAGCCACTCCCCAGTGCTACCATCACTGCCTCAGCTCCACCATCTAAGCTCCACTTCAGATCATCAGGCATTAGATTCTCATAGCAGCACTGGTCCTTAGTGCCAAAATGGTTGGGGACCGCTGACTTAGAGAACCTCACACCACTCATCACCCTGCTACTAACCTTCAAATTTGCAGCTCAAAACTTCCTCGGCAATTCTCTAGAATTAAGATTGTACTTTGTTTTGTACACATCTCTTTACGTAATCTGCCCCTCCACTACACCCAAGGGCTGAGATGATGTCCCTGAAGTCTGGCACAGTGTATGGAACTTAGAAGAGCTTACTGAACTAGCCAGCTGAACAACTGAGCTGATCTCTGCTATATGTCAACTGAATGGGGACTGTGATATCCTCAAGCAAGAAAATTATTTTCTGCTCAGTGTATGCACCCTCAGGCTCCCTAAAAGAAATTTTGCTTGTGAAGGAATAGAATCCCATTAAAAGCTTCACCCCACATTAAACTACATGGTTTTTAGAAAACACTCTGTGCATAAGAGCACAATTCCAGAGTCAGACTAACCTGGGTTCAAACCCAGACTCCAAAATTTACTATTTCTGTGACCTTCAGCAAGTCATATAATTTCTTCATGTATTACTTTCCTCACCTGCCTCTCACAGGTGGTAATATCAAATAAGGTACATATATGTAGCATGCCTACCTCTTAGCTATATGGGAAGACCTACCACATAGTAGTTCACATTACTCTACTTGGAGTTTTCTTTCTAAGCACCAAAGGAGCAAAGATGAGAATAATTAATTAGGAAACAATAAGTATAATATTAATCCGAAACTCTTTTTAAGTCCAGAGGCCCTACCGCCATGGATATTTTTTTCACACCAAAAGTTCATCCTTGTTATTATTCTGCCTATGCCTATAATGAGCACAACACTATAAGGCAACAATAACCAAACAATAACCAAAAATTTTATGTACATGATGGGGGGGTATCTTCATCTCTTCATCTCACCCATTTTATTACTTAAACTTCCGTTTAACATGAGCCATTTATTCAATTTTCACTGAACATTTCACAAACCAGAAAGTCACTGGACTTGGTCCAACTCCTATAAAATTTTATTGCTCTCTTAGTTATTGTATAATGATTCCTAAGAGTTAACGTTTTACTTTTCTTCTAAAATAAGAGATTTGCTTAAAGGAAGAAATCTCATTATAAGTATAATAATCCTAAATTCAGTACTTTATTACTGTACTAAGAACTGATAAATTATCCAAAGTTTAAAGTCATGAGTAAAGTACATGTTATTGGTATAACATAATTTCTTTTTCTCCTTTTCTTCCTCTTCTTCCTTATATCTAATTACATATTTAATGTTTACATACCCAAAGAATATATTATTTTCTGGAAACACAAATTGGAAACAATACAGAAATAATACTTTATTTAGTGATAAGTGCTCAAAGTACTTTATAATATTATTTCTTCTGAAATGCTCTGTTCAACTCTGAGTATAAAATGCTACCACAATAGGTATTTCCGAAGTAATGTCAATACATGCATTCCTAAAAAAAAAAAAAAAAAAATCCAGCAAAAGCATGAATTGAAAATAAAAGAGCATATGCAAAATAATAGAGCATATGCAAAATAAACTACATATGCAAGTGACTTCTTGAAAATTCCGAGAATTGAGAGTGCCATTGTTTTTGAATCTTCTTAATCTTCCTTAAAAATAGACATAGCAATTAAGATACCAAATCCAAGCAGAAGAAGACAAACTACCATATTCATTTGTAGTCCAATGATAAAGGCTGTAAGAGAGAAAATGTAGTATGTAATTGAGATGTGCTCTAGCAATATAGATATAGTATACAACTATTAAAAATTGGGAGGAAAATGAGGAGACCATCTGAAAAATAGAATAAGCTTGCTGATTATCTTATTGTTATTAACTGTGAACAAGAGATATTAACCTAAATGAAATGCTGTTGTAAGATGCAGAATACTAGCTCATATCAATATATCTCATAGTAGGGACTCAATAAACAATCAAGGCTGGAAGGAAGGAGGAAAGGAATGAGTATTTTTTCAATGAGGTATTACTGACAAATAAAATTGTAACATATCTAAGGGTATACAACGTTATGATTTTATATGAATATGTATTGAGAAAGGATTCCACCCCATTGAGTCAATCGACATATCCATCACCTCACATACTTACCTTATTCTGGATGAGGGGAGAAGTTAGAACATTTATATTCTACTCTAAGCAAACTTCAGTTATACAATATAGTGTTATCAACTATAGTCAACATGTTTTATAATAGCCATCCTAACAAGTGTGAGGTGATAACTCATTGTGATTTTAATTTTCATTTGCCTGATAATTAGTGATATTGAGCACCTTTTTATGTACCTGTTGGCTATGACACATGTTCTTTGGGAAAATCCTCTATTCTGGTCCTTTGCTCATTTTTTCATTGAGTTGGGTTTGTTTTGTTGTGTTGTGTTGTATTTTGCTATTGAATTGTATGAGTTCCTTGTATATTTTGGTTGTTAAGCCCTTATTGGATATGTGGTTTGCAAATATTTTCTCCCATTTTATAAATTGCCTTTTCATTCTGTTAATAGTTTCCTTTGCTGTATAGAAGCTTTTTAGCTTGATGTAATCTCACTTGTTTATTTTTGCTTTCATTGCCTTTACTTTTGGTGTCAAATCCAAAAAATCATTTCCAAGGCCAATGTCAAATAGCTTATTGCTACATTTTCTTGTAGGGATTTTATGGTTTCCAGTCTTACATTCAAGTCATTAATACATTTTTAGTTTGTTTTTGTGCATGGCATAAGATAGGTGTCCAGTTTTCTTCTTTCACATGTGGCCATCCAGTTTTCCCACCACCATTTTTTGAAGAAACTATCCTTACCACTGAATATGCTTGGCTCCTTTGTCAAAATTTAATTGACCATACATGCATGTGTTTATTTCTAGGGCCTATATTCTGTTCCACTGATCTATGCATTTGTTTTTATGCCAATACCATACTGTTTAGATTGCTATAGCTTTGTAATGGAGTTTAACATTAACTTTATTACAGGAAGTGTGATGCCTCCAGCTTTGTTCTTTGTTCTCAAGATTGCTTTGTCTATTTTGGGTTTTTTATGGTTCCTCATAAATTTTAAGATGATTTTATCTACTTCTATGAAATTTCTACTGGAATTTTTATAGGGATTGCATTGAATCTGTAGATCATTCTGGGTGGTATGGATTGTTTAACAACATTAATTCTTTCAATTCACAAACACAAAATATCTTTCCATTTATTTACATCTTCCTCAATTTATTTCTTCAATGTCTTAAAGTTTTCAGTGTATAAATCTACCATCTCCTTGGTTAAATTTATTTCTATGTAATTTATCCTTTTCAATGCTTTGTAAAACTATGATTGTTTTCTTAATTTTCCTTTCTGATATTTATTTTTAGTGTATAGAAATGTAACTAAATTTTGTATATTGATTTTGGATCCTGCAATTTTATTGAATTTATTGATTAGTTCTAACAGTTTTGGCTTTAGGGTTTTTTATATATAATATCATGCCATCTGCAAATATAAACAATTTTATTTCTACCTTTCTAATTTGAATGCATTTTATTGCTTTTTTCTTGCATAATTGCTCTGACTAGGACTTCCAGTACTGTTTTGAATCTCCATCTTTGTCTTGTTACTGATCTTAAAGGAAAATCTTTCAGCTATTCGCCTTTGAAAATGATGTTAGCTGTGAGCTTGTCATATATGCCCTTGATTATGTTGAATTACATTTCTTATATACACAGCTTGTTGAGAATTTTATCATAAAAGGATGTGAAATTTTCTCAAATACTTCTGTGTCTATTGAAATGATCATACGATTTTTATCCTTCATGTTGTTAATATTATATATTATTTTTATTGATTTGCTGATTTGAACCACTCTTGCATCCCTTGAATAAATTCCACTTGAATGTGATGTATGATCCTTTTAATATTCTGATGGATTTGCTTTGCTAATAGTTTCTTACAATTTTTTGCATCTATCTTTATCAGAGACATTGGCCTGCAAACTCCTTGTCTTGCCTGGTTTCAGGTAATGCTAGCCTTGTAAAATGAGCTCGAAAGTGTTCCCTTGGATCTTGGAAGAGCATGAGAATCGGTATTTTTTTTTTCTTTTTTTATCTTTTCATTTTTATTTTTATTATGGTAGCATTGGTTAACAAAATCCAATAAGTTTCAAGTGTACAATTCAACAGTAATCTTCAAACATTTAAACATTCTTTAAATGTTTGACAGAATTTATCAGAAAGTCATCTGGCCCTGGACTTCTCTTTGTTGAGAGGTTTTTAATTATTGATTCAATCTCCTTAACAAGTAATTGGTCTGTTCAGACTTTCTGCTTCTTCATAATTCAGTCTTGGTAGGTTTGATGTGTTCAGGAATTTATTCCTTCTAGATTGTTCAATTTGTTGGTGTATGATTGTTAATAGTTGTATCTTATAATCATTGGTGTTAAGTGGTATCAGTTGTCATGTCTCCTGTTTTGTTTATAATTTTATTTATTTGAGTCTTTTTTCATGGTAAGTGTAGCTAAAGACTTATCTATTTTGTTTATCTTTTAAAAGAACCAGATATTTTCTCTCTTTTATTCCTTTCTTTTTTCTTTCTTTCTACCCTTTTCATTTTCTTTTTTTTTTTTTTGTCTCTATTTCATTTCTTTCCACACTGATCGTTGTCAGTTTCTTCCTTCTACTAACTTTAGTCTTAGTTTGTTCTTTTTTTTTAATTTTTATTTTATTCAATTACAGTTGACATTCAAAATTATATGAGTTTCACATGTACGGCAAAGTAGTTAGACATTCATATAACTTATGAAGTGATCCTCCTGATAAATCTACTACCCACCTGGAACCATACATAGTTCTTACAATATTATTGACTATATTTTCTCTATGCTGTGCTTTATATTCCTGTGACTATTTTGTAACTACTACTTTGTACTTAATCCTGTCACGTTTTTCACCCAACCACTAATCCCCTTTCCATCTGTCAACCATCAGTTTGTTCTCTGTTTGCTAATGAGTCTGTTTCTGTTTAGTTGATTCATTTACTTTGTTTGTTATATAACACATATATGTTAAATCATATGGTATTTGTCTTTCTCTGCCTGACTTATTTCTCTTAGCATAATATCCACTAGGTCCATCCATGTTGTCACAAATGGTAAGATTTCATTATTTTTTATGTTCAAGTAATATTCCATTAAATATATGTATCAATCTTCTTTATCCAATCATCTATTGATGTACATTTAGGTTGCTTCCATATATTGGCAATTGTAAATAATGTTGCAATAAACTCAGGAGTGCATATATCTTTTCAAATTAGTGTTTTATATTTCTTCAGAAAAAATACCCAGGAGTAGAACTGCTATACCAATTTACGATCCTACCAACAGTGTGTGAGGGTTCCCTTTTCTCCACATCTTGACCAACACTTGTTTGTTGATTTATTGATGATAGCCATTATGACAGGTGTGAAGAGATATTTCACTGTGGTTTTAATTTGCATTTCTCTGATTATTAGTGACATTGATCTTTTTTTAATATGTCTATTGATCATCTGTATGTCTTCTTTAAAGAAATGTCTGTTCAGAACCTCTGCCCATTTTTAAAGCAGATACTTTGTCTTTTTGGTGTTAAGTTGTATGAGTTCTTTATAAATTTTAGATATTAACACCTTATTGGATATATCGTTGGCAAATATCTTCTTCCATTCAGTAAGTTGTCTTTTTGTTTTGTTCATGGTTTCTTTTGCTTTGCAAAACCTTTTTAGTTTGATACAGTCCCATTTGTTTATTCTTTTTTTCTTTTGTTTCCCTTACCTGGGGTGATATATCAGAAAAAAATATTACTGAGAACAATGCCAGAGAATTTACCGCCTGTATTTTTTTCTAGAAGTTTTACGATTTGGAGTCTTACATCTAAGTCTTTATTTTGAGTTTTTTCTTGTACATGGTATAAGAAAGTGGGCTAGTTTCTTTCTTTTTTTTTTTTTTTTGCATGTATCTGTTCAGTATTCCCAATACCATTTAATGAATAGACTGTCTTTACCTAACTACGCATTCTTGCCTCCTTTGTCATAGATTAATTGATACGTATGAGCTTAATTCTAGGCAATCTATTCTGTTCCATTGATCTATGTGTCTGTTTTTATGTCAGTACCATGCTGTTTTGATTACTATAACTTTGTAGTATAGTTTGAAATCAAGTAGCATGATACCTCCATCTTTGTTATTCATTTTCAAGATTTCTGTGACTATCTGGGCTCTTTTGTGGTTTCATATAAATGTTAGGATTATTTGTTCTAGTTCTGTGATAATGCTGTTGGTATTTTGATAGGAATTGAGCTGAATCTTTGGTTACTTTGTGTAGTATGGATTCATCCTACCCATGAGCAAGATATATGTTTCTATTTAGTTGCATCTTCTTTATTTCTTCAATGTCTTATAATTTTTCAAGTACAGATCTTTTACCTCCTCAGTTAAATTTATTCCTATGTATTTTTGATGCAATTATAAATGGAATTGTTTTCTTAATTTCTCTTCCTGATAGTTGTTATTGGTGTATAGGCATTTCCAAATATCAATTTTGTATTCTGCTACTTTACTGAATTCATTTACAAGTTCTAACAGTTTTTTTGTAGAATCTTTAAGGTTTTCTCTATATGGTATCAAGTCATCTGCAAATAATAATAATTTTCCTTCTTCCTTTCCAATTTGGATGACTATTATTAAGTTAAGATTTGTTTTTGTGGCCTAATGTGCTCTTGAAATGAACATATATTCTGCTTCTTTGGGGTTAAATGCTCTAAAAATATCAATTAAATCCATCCAGTCTAATGTGTCATTTAAGGCTCTTGTTTTCTTATTTATTTTTCGCTCTGGAAGATCTATCCATTGATGTCAACAGGGTGTTAAGGTCTCCTATTATGACTGTATTACTATTGATCTCTCTCATTATGTCAGTCAATGTTTGTTTTATACATTTAGGTCTCTCATTTGGAGTACATAAATGTTTACCAGGTTTACGTCCTCTTGTTGTATTGATTTCTTTATCATTATGATATGTCCTCCTTTGTCTCCTATTACAGCCTTTGTATTAAAGTCTCTTTGTCAGATATAAGTATTGCTACCCCAGCTTTTTGTTTGTTGTTTCCATTTGCCTGAAATATCAATTTCCATTCCTTTTCTTTTAACCTATGTGTGTCTTTTGATCTGAAGTGGGTCTCTCATAGATAGCATAAGTAGGGGTCTTGTTTTCTTATCTATTCAGCTACCATATGTCTTTTGATTAGAGCAGTTAATCCATTTACATTTAAAGTGATTATTGATAGGTACATAGTTTTTGCCATTTTATTATTCATATTTTTGTTCTTCTTCTCAAAGAAGTACCTTTAATATTTCTTGTAATACTGTCTTGGTGACGATGAACTCCTTCAGCTTTTCTATTTTTTTTTTTTTCATCTGGAAAGCTCTTTATCTCTCCTCCAATTTTAAACGATGGCCTTGCTGGATAAAGTAGTCTTGGTTATAGGTCCCTGCTTTCATCACTTTGAATATTTTGTGTCAATCTCTTCTGGCCTGCAAAGTTTCTGTTGAGAAATCAGCCCAATGGTCTTATGAGAGCTCCTTTGTATATAACTAATTGCCTTTTTCTTGCTACTTTTAAGAGTCTCTCTTTGTCTTTAACCTTTGGCATTTTAATTATGATATGTCTTGGTGTGGTCCTCTTTGGGTTCTTCTTGTTTGGGACTCTGTTTCCTGGACTTATATGTCTATTTCCTTCACCCGGTTTGGGACGTTTTCAGTCATTATTTCTTCAAATAGGTTCCCAATCCCTTTCTCTCTCTCTCTTCTCCTTCTGGTACTCCTATGATGCAAATGTTATTATGCTTGATGTGTTTCCATAAGTCTCTTAAACTATCCTTATTTTTCTTAATTCTTTTTTCTTATTGCTGTTCCAATTAAGTGTTTTCTGCTACCTTATCTTCTAAATGACTGATCTGATTCTTTGTTTCATCTAATCTACTATTAATTCCTTCTAGTGTATTCTTCATTTGAATTATTGTATTCTTCATTTTTGACTGGCTCTTTTTTATGATTTCTATGTTCCTTTTCATACTGACTATCTCTTCGTTAAAGTTTTCACTGAGTTCATCTATCTCTCCCCTAAGTTCAGTGAACATCATCATAACCAGTGTTTTGAACTCTATATCTGGTAGGTTGCTTGTCTCCATTTTGTTTAGTTCTTTTTCTGGAGTTTCCTCTTGTTCATTCATTTGGCACTTGTTGCTTTGTCTTCTCATTTTGACTGCCTCTCTGTGTTCATTTCTGTATATTAGGTAGATCTGCTATATCTCCCAGTCTTAGCAGAGTAGCCTTATGTTGTAGACATTCAACGGGGCCCAGAAGCACAATATCCCCAGTCGGCTGAACTGGGTGCTTAAGGAGTGTCCTTTGTATGGGTTGTGTTCAACTACCCTCTTGCTGTAGTTGAACTTTGGTTGCTATTGGCATATCAGTGGATGTGGTTGACTCTCAGGCTGACTGGGTGCAAGGATTGCCGAAGACCATAGCATTTAAGCTGCTAAGTGCGGGCTGACCCCATGGAGAAGGTTTCACCCCAGTGGGGCTCTGGTGTCTGCCAAGACCACCTTTTGGATGTGCCACTTGTAGACTAATCAAGTGGTACTCTGTTGTGGTCTGAAGCCAGCCACTGGGCGTGTTGGTTCTGGAGCCTCTCAGGAGGGGCTCTGGTGCAGGCCAAGTTCAGTCACTGCCTGTGACCTGCCTAGGGCCACCTGGTAAAAGATAGAAAGCAATCTGTAGTTGGTAGTTCCCTGTGCTGGGCCTAGAGGTTTGTAGGAGAGGCCACTCTACGAACCAAAACTGTCTGTGACCCATACCCGGCCTGGGGCCACTCAGCAAAAGGCACAGGGCACCCTGAGGTCAGTCGCTACCTGCCATCTTCCTGTAAGGCACAGCTGCTGAAAGAACTCCAGGTAGAAGGCAAGTTGCATGAGGTGGGGTCTCAGGGAGTCACCAGGGTGGGGTGAATGGTGTTCATCAGGTTAATGCAGATTCTGATTTGGCACCAGAACCAAGCCTGGGACCACTCAGCAAGAGGCACTGAGTACACAGAGGCCAGCTGCCACCTGCCTGAGTCCTGTAGACTTTTGAGAGTTATTAAGAAAGAATGCAATGCAGGCTAAGGTTGGCTGTCTACAGCTGAAAGAGCCTCAGGCAGTATGCCAGTTGGGTGAGGCAAGGTCTCAGAGAGTCAACAAGGTAGAGCAAGTGGTGCTTACCAGGTTAATGTAGATTCTGATTTGGCCATGTGGAAGAAAGGCTTGACACAGGGACAATGGTGGCTCTCTCCAGCTCTGTCCCTGAAGCCATACAACTTAGTTTCTCCTTGTATTTCTCTGGTGCCCCCCAAGCCACTGTCCCTTTGCTGGAGCCCAGGGTACATGCCTATGAGCATGTGGCTCTGTGCACGCCCTTTAAAAGAATATCTGAGTTCTCAGCAACTTTCAGTTTCACCTAGATGGACAGAATTTCTGCTGATTTTTACAGCTTAATGTTATGGGGTTCCATTTCCTGGAAGTGGTGCTCTAAGCTGGGGAACCCCATGTGAATCTGGGATGCCTCAATCCTCAGGGAGGACCTTGAAATCTGTGATATTCTTCTCAATTCTCAACTGTCATAGTGAGTGTGGAACCAGCCCCTTTCTATCTCCACCTCTTCTACCAGTCTCAATGTGGTAAAGGTGTAACATTCTTGAGTTGTGAGTTGGGTTGTTTACTTGTGAGATCTCTTTTTTTAATGTAGGCAGTTATTATTATAAACCTCCCTCTTAGAACTGCTTTTACTATAGCTCATAAGTTTTGGGTTGTTCTGTTTCCATTTTCATTTGTCTCAGGATATTATTTTTCTTTCTCTTTTGATTCCTTTTTTGATCCATTGGTTGTTTAAGAGCATGTGATTTAATCTCCACATATTTGTGAATTTTCCAGTTTTCTTTTTGTAATTTATGTCTAGTTTCATGCTATTGTGGTCAGAAAATATGCTTGAGATAATTTAATCTTCTTAAATTTATTAAGACTTGTTTTGTGGCCTAACATGTGATCTATCTTGGAGAATGTTCCACGTGCACTTGAGAAGAATGTATATTCTGATGTTGTTGGGTAAAATATTCTGTATATGTCTATTAGGTCTACATAGTCTAATATGTAGTTTAAATCCAAGTTTCTTATTTGATAAGAGTATGTCTCAACCTTTCTTACCCATTTTAATGTGAGCATTTTATCACACACCTACTGTGTAGGAGTCGCTCAGCTAGTTTCCGAATTTCTTTCAGAAGTAATTGCTCCATGTGTAGCAGCACATTCAATACATCCATAGGAGGAAGAAAATTCAAGAGCCTCCTATATGGCCATCTTAATTGATTCTGGGTACTTTTTTTAACTATTAATACAAATGCAACTATTAGAACAACAACAAAAAAAACCTGTCTAAATACCAAAAAATACTTTAAAAAAATAGAAAAGAGAAGCAAATAAAATGGGCCACATAATGAAAGAAACATTCATCTGAAAAAAAGCAAGTGGGGAAATTGTGTAGAGTCTATAACTATTTATTTAAGAAAAGGGAAGACACTAAAGGGGAGAATGTGATTATATACTTAGCTTATATCAAAAAGGCAACAGAAGAATTAAACATAAAATTAAAAATAATTATCTAAATGATGAGGTTCAGAAACAGAAACTAAACTTCATTGAATCCTCTTTGTTTAGAATATTTGACTCAGAGCCATATAAAGTGTTTTCAATAATTATAAAACCATTTTAAAGCAAAAATTGAACATAAAATAAAATAACTGTAATTCTGTATTCAGTTAGTGGCAAAATCACACAGAGAAGGCAATTTTAAGTGACTTTTAAGGACAATCATTTGGCTGATATTTCTAGGAGGATATACCTGAGAACAAATAAATTTTCAAAAAAAAGGTTTTAATAATTTCAAGTGATCACACTATGCTGGCAGTATTATTATTGCTAATCTAAGACTGCTACATCAATGTCAAAAAACAAATGAAAAATTATGTGGTATTTCTAATTCACTCATTCATGATGACCTTGAGAACCAAGATTTTCAGCATGGGAGAAACAAGTATAGGTGTAAGATAGAAGAGATTAAATTTAAAAAACCAGTGTTCCTAAATTTGAACTGGAAACATTAGTATGAACTCAATGTATTTTACCTTTTCAAAATATATATTTCTTATTATATATAATGTGTGTATATATACACATGTATAGATATATATATGTATATAGATATGTACCTCCATACACATAAACGTATATATATAAATACAATTTGGATTTAGCATTCCTAAATCCAGATTGGAGTCTCTAAATATCATGCTGAAAGGATTCAAAGGACTAGAAAAGAAAACACAAAATGAGCCTTGAATATCTTATCATACCAAATAGCAAGGAAACTATCATACTATCATAAACTATTAGGGTTATGTCATCAGGACTCAAAAGCCAACTTAAAGAGGTTCCTGCACCTCTTCAAAAAAAAAAAAGGGACAATCTGAACATTAACAATTATACAAATTCAAGAAATTTAATAACAAATCATATTTAAATCTACAAGAACATATTACTACTTAACAATTTTTTAAAATTTGATCACCATTGGCAAATAAAGGCAAAAAGTCAAGTATTTTCTATGTGAACTTAACTATCAAGATAGTAATAAAAGAAAGTTTGACTTTATAGAAATATTTCAGCTAATATGTGAAGAAGAAATCATGGAATTAGAATACCATAATTTTGCAAATATTAATGAAAATAGTTTATTAATTGAGCACCAATGGCTGCTGACATCACAAAAAGGAGAGCCAAGCAAACATTATGTGCCTCCTGATGAAAAAGCACAACACTGCTTATGAATTAATCATGTCAAAAATAAATAAAATCTAACCCGAACCTAATCAAGCCTATATATGTAACTCCAATTTGAAAGGAATCCAAAAGATGGAAAAACCTGTTAATCTACAGTGCACAGATTCAATCAACACATTGCAGACTGTGAGAAACACTAGAAGACAAAAATCACAGTTTCTTCCAAATCAACTTAAAGGAAAAAAGAATGGAGGGAGTACCTGTAATTTAGAAAAGATTTAAAAGATATATTGACCAATCACATTGTATGGTTTTGACTTGGATCCTGTTTCAAAAAAAAAAAAAAAAACTTAAAAATTATGGCAATGATAATTGGAAATTTGAACACTTATTGGATATAGATATTTGATGATATTAAAATTATTGTTAATTTTTTAGCTTTGACAATGGTATTTTGGTTATAAAACAAATAAAATGAGTGCTTGTCTTTTAGAGATATATACTTAATATTTATGAATGAAATCATATGATTTTCAAGACTTGCTTCAAAGTAGAATGGAATGAGTATAGATAAAAATGTATTGTTCATGAGTAGATAACTGTTGACCCTAGGTGTTGAGTACATAGCGGTACATGACACAATTCTGCCAACACTTATAGAAGTTTAAAATTTCTTAGAAGTTTTTTAAAATGGTGGTACACCTTGATGTATATTACCTACGTATATATATCCTAACTTTCCAGGTCCTAATGGTAGAAAAACCCTGAAAATATGACCTAGTGTAAAATAAGATCCAGAACATTGCACACTCCTCATAAAAACACAAATATCTGCAGTGATCTCTGCCAAATAGTGAGATATTAAATAGTGAGTTTAAAAGAGAAGGGGCAATAGAAAAGAATGCTTTTATAGCTGGTCTCTATAAATTACAGAAAAATTATGTTACATGTTATTACATGTGCCAGATGGCCCTACCTCATTTTGGTGAAAACGATGTGGTACTGGAAAAATAATTCAGCAAAGAACCCCAGAATTTACATGATAGGTCTTTCCTATCTGTATCCTCTTTAAAAATGTGGATTTTGTTTCTACTTTCTTCACACTGAAACTTCTTTGACCTTAAATTTCCTTGGAAAACTCTAGCAATTTAAAATTTTGTGGCTGCAGAAGACTCTTTTAATAATGAGGCTAGCATCAGCAAGATTTCTATGCCATCAGAGTAAAGAGAACTTTGGGGCAGTGGTGGTATTTATGCCAGGCCAGATGGGTACTCTTAATAAGCCTCATGGTGTCTCTGCTGCCTATTTGCCAAGAACCAGAGGATGGTGCTGCACCAAATGCCCCAAGATAGAGCCACAGGCAGGAAATCCAGTAATGTCACCTCACCTGCCCCTATCAGACAAGTACACTGAGAGACCAGAAATCCTTTCCTTAAGTTCCCAAAATACATGTGTCCATCTTTAAAGTATTTATATGAGAATATTTTTAAGAATAAATTTTCCTGCTATCAGTTCTGTTTCCAAAGTTTAATTTATAATACATACAATGATATCCTTGAGGGGGCATGAAACCCTTTTTTTCTATAATTAGAGTTTATAGACCAGAAAAATACAGAACATTTGGGTTGTCCTATAATTGACTTTTTTAGTCTCAAACACTGCCAGGATTGCATTGTCAGTAGCATTATTTCAAAGCAATTTCATCCTCATTATCACCATCATTATTACTATTCACTTAGCACCTACTATATGCTAGGTCAGCATAAGGTGTTCTGAGAGAAATATATTCTTGCATAGTGTGTCTACCTCTACTTCTTTTGAGGATAAAAAAGCATAGTGGACTGTAAATAAATTAGAGTAAAATTATAAGTATTAACTTCAATATATCCTAATTTAAATGTAAAAGTAAATCGTTCTCAAACTTCAGTACTATACTGCTTACGAATTGCTTGGAACCTAGTGCATCTCGCTGTATTATAATTACTGTTTACCTGTTTGCATTTGCCTCCATGATTCCATAACTCAATAAGAACGAGGACCATGTCTATCTAACCCACCCTTGTAGACTCAGCACCTAGCACATAGCAGGGGCTCAAGTCATATTTGCCAAATGAATGAATGAATAATTAATTAAATAAATAAATAAACAAATAGATAAATAAGCAAGCAAGCAAAGATAATTCATACTGATCACATTGTGCCAAGACATGATATCAAGTCATTGTACCAGAAATAGTTTATATATTATCTAATTTAATCCTCGCAAAATTTCTACAAGGAAATATTATTATTCCTATTTTACAGATAAGGAAATTGTGTCTCAGAGACCCTAAGTGATTGACTCATGTCCCACGGTAAGTAAAAGTTATGAGTCCAAAGTATGCCTGACAGATTCCAGAGCTCTTGGTCTTTCTGCCACCCCAACCTCCTGCCTCTGGGTGTTATACCATCTTCCAAGAAAAATAGAAGTAGAAAGACCCTGATTTTACAAATTGAAGAAGGTGACCTCAGAGTCACATGCCTCCACATTCAGAACTGTAATTCTCAGTCATCGCTAGTCTAATTGTAAGGAAAAAATTAAAACGTACTCACATTCACACACATTTGCCTTTGTATGGCGTTGGGCTATGTACTTTATTTTCTTCTAAGCAGATCTTTTTCTCTTTTTTTTTAGTCACATTTCTGAAATAACAGAAAGTTTTGTTCTGTATCAAATCTCATCACAGCTGCACATAAAAAAAATGCACCTCAAAGTTTCATACTTATAAAGATATGGAAATCCAAGATTCTAGTGAATCTAAATATTTCTTTATTGCCTCTTCAGGTTGGGAGAAAGTTAATTCATCTCTTTCATTTCCTAGAACTATTAAACATAGTAACTATTCCTTCTTACCTTCATGGCTTTTCTGGAGTTTAAAATTGTCCGTGGAGTCAATCTCTGGATTGCCTGTTCTTCATGAGATACATACAGTTAGGTTCAGTTCGATTGTTTTTCTGGGGCAGAAGAAGTAATGGGTATTACCCATGCGTTTAGCAGAAGTGATGCCTTATTTTCAAGGGGTAAAAAAGAAAAGAAAAGAAATAGGAATAATCTATCCCTTTATTAGTGAGGTGTTTGTTTTTTAAGCCAGTGCTTTTTATTAATTATTAATGCTTCTCAGATTTTTTTTTTTTTTTGCCCAAGAAATATCATTTGGACTGTGAAGGCAGATATGATATTATAATGATATCCAGAATTCATCATTCTCATCAGCCAGTAAATTAGCTGGTACCTACTTAGAAAATATTCAAACAGGTGCTTTGAAGGAGGAAAAATTAGTCTCTATTCAAAGATGAAAAATTACTTTAAAAAAGTACTCATTTGCTCTCAAGTGAGTTTCATTAAAAGCTTAAATTGAAGAATTTCTATTCAGAGATAGAGATCAATGACACCAAAATGTTATTTTCAGTGAGGTGAGGGTATATTTTCAAAGGTTTATTCACAATTAGGTGGATGTTTGCTCCTGATCGGGGAATAGAGAAAGGGTTTCAGTATATAACAAACATAGATTCTATTCCTTTCCTTCATTTCTTAATGATTCAAAGAGCCCCATAATTCACATTGACTATCAAATATATTTTTGAGATCTATTCTAAAATAATTGGGCAGTTAAATTAGCAGACAAGAATACCAGTATGTTACCAAAATATCCCTCTTATCTTCTCCCCAACAAAATATCGTTACCACCTGGTAATAATATTATTTACTAATTATTAAACTGGTAGTTATCAAAGGGCACCTTTTGGTGTTTGTATGCTCTATCATTGTTCCTCTTTCTTTCATAACCATCTTTAAACTCTAGCCCTCCATGAAGCACTTTATCAGAGAATAAGAAAATCACTCCCCGACACAAAATAATAATTTTTTTAATATAGCAAAAAAATTAATGCTCTTCATTTGCTCTGTCAGTTCCTTTAGAGTAGAACTATATTTTGTCTCTGTTTTGCAAAGTACTTTGCCAGACGCACAGGGGAATTAAAGAAATAATAGTTGATGGTAATTATGATGCATCCTGCACTTGTTCACAAGGGACATTTGCTAAAGATTAAAAATAAATTCACAACTAATTGACTGCCAGCCATAAGCTATACTGCTGGGACTTCCAAACTACCAACTGGAAAGAAAATGACTGAACTGATCTTGCCAAGGATCAACCCCACTTAACTTGCCTAATCAAATGAACGGCAACTTTAATATTTCTGTAATTCCCCAAAGGGCCCACTTCAGGAATTGAACCTTTAGTTGCAAGTGTTATAGCTTGTTCTCCTAAGTTGTCCCTTTTAAGCCATCGGTGAACGAATATTTACTGAGGACTAACTATGTGCCTTGTGTTTGCAGACTCTGGGAATGCAACCATAATAAGATACCCATAAGTCTTTCCTTTGTAGTGTTTACCCTAGCAAGGAAGGAAAGTAGTAAGAGACTAAATAGTGGCAGAGAAAGATGAGGAAAAAAAAAATAATATATTCCAGTGTCAGAGACACCTCTGTTTATTTCTATTTGTCACACCTATCTCAAGTTGAAAGCAGGAAAATTTATACTTCTATACTTTGTGCATGAGAGGTGATCTAGGAAACTTTAGTGATTGTCTTTCCCAATTTAATATCCACAATGGTATAAGAACAAAAAACTTATTAATAAGTCATGTGGATGAACGATAGAAAAGCTTTAAGAAGATACGGCTGATTTCTTTGATGGCTTAATTTACCACGGAACAAGAGCTCAACTTGCCAGAATAACCTTATCAGCTGAGATTACTTTTTTCCTTTGCACCATTTTTTTTCTCATTTTCTGAGCATTCTCTTTCCTTTTCTTTGACTTTTTGTCTACTATCTCCCTCCCTTCTTTCACAAAGCTTAAAGTAGTAGATTCTAGTTGTATGATAAGAGTTATTAATGTTCATCAATAACAAATTTTCCTCTGTTTTTGGTCAGATATTCCCATGGCCCCTTGAAGTTAGGTGTGGCCATGTGATAGTTCCTGCCAAAAGAATGTGAATGACACTCTGGATCAGGATTTTTATGGCTTGTATTTGAGTCACCATCTCTATCTCATCTGCTGTTGTGGAAAAACCCTGAAGCTTGGAGATTAAATGGCAGTGTTGTGAAATGGTGAAATTTCCTTCAGCCTTAGTCCCTATGTGACGACAATAAGCAAAGCTCTTCCTGACATCATGGATGAGGAATAAACTGAAATTTGGGGATTGTTACCAAAGCATAACTTGAACTTTAGTGACAGATATAGATAGAAGAGGGAAGAGACTAATCAGTACACAGAGTCATAAGGATGCTGGCAACATAATTCACATATTTAACAAGTATTTACTGAGTTGTGCTATGTACGTGCCAGGATCTAAGCTGGGAGTATAGAGAAAAGACAATAAATTTGCTATTCTCAAAAGACTTGCTGTCAAGTAAAAAAAAAAAAGAAAGAAAGAAAGAAAAGAAAGAAAAAACTGACAAGTACACAAACAATTATTATAGAAGTTGACTGGGAAACCTTTTTTTTAACGTCTTTAATGAGCCTATGATGAAGAAAAATTTAGAGGAATCTTTGTCTAAAGAATATACAACTAGAAGTTAGGGGTCAGTCCCTGACATATTTTTGTAAGTCATTACTGCTATTATTACTTTCACCAATCTATTTATTATTATAAAACATGTATGACTTTAGGCAAGATACTGAACTTTTGTTTGCATCTTAAAATGATGATATCTCTTCCTTTTAGATTAATGAAATGTGATTAATACCCAATAGTAGAGAACATCTATGTACTCTAAGTTCTTAAGGCAAAAAGAGCATTCCAAGCAGAGTACGCAGTGCAAAGGTCCTGGCTGTAGTTTTGGTAGTTGTGTACAACTGAGCCACTTCCCTGAGCCTTGCTCTTCTCATGTCAGTCATTCCACAGATGTCCATTGAGCATTCACTGTGTGCCAGGTACCATGCTCGGCTCTAGGGATAGAACAGTAACCAGGCATGGGCTCCGCCTCACTCTACAAAGCCACCAGGGAACATGAACTTTAAACTTTAATTACAAATGTAACAAGAGCTATAAAGGGGATTGTATTGGCCCATATTGTTGAGGGATCTAAATGGAGAGAAAGTCATCAGGGATAGCTGATAATTAAACTGAGTTTGAAAGAATCTGTAAAGCCAACATAACAATATTTACCTTAAAGGTGGCTCTAAGGATTTAAAAAACTAAATATAAATTCCTGACAAATAGTTTGTTCTTCATAGTTGCTAGTTATTGAACAGTAACATAGAAACTTGTGCTTACATAATCAAAAGTAAAGCACTAAAAGGGGAAACAAGGATCCAGCTTTAGCACATATTAATACATATTTTACTACTGTCAGTGTCACTATCAGTACTAAAACATTGCACTGAGCTATTTCATAATTGTATTTTCATGTTTCCCCTGACATCTCTCAATTCAACCACTGGGGAAGCCCCTGTCTTCCTGTCTGCCTTGTTTTGGTTTTGTTTCATGCACCTTTCCTGGCAACGGGGTCCATTTAGTTGACTGGTTACCATAGGAGCCTGCTTGCTCGGAAGAGTAGTTACGTGTTCCAGGAAGATCAGCAAACTACAGGAAAGGAAAGACTGAAAGTCTCTTGCCCAGATCATGAGTCAACAGGTAAATTTGATTCACTCTATTCCAAATTACTTCTAGGAGTGGTCTAATCTATGGTGGAAATGGCAGCTTAAAGGTTTTTATTGTTTCAACATAGGTGTTCTATCAAATCATTTTTATCTTTATTTGTATGTCTATAAACAGTTTAAATAAGTCTCTTAATTTTACCACTTTATTTTATGACTAACTTTCTTTTACTGTTTCATAAACGAACTTCATGGAATTTTTAGCATAGTTCCCATTGCATGGGAGTGAAAAGGAATTTTAAGGTATGTTGGATGATAATTGTAAATGACATACAGAACAGGACGAAAAACAGAGAACTGCCCAATAGTGGGCATAGATAGGGAGAAAGATATTAAACATTTGTATCCATGAGACTTTCAAGATGAGTCTACAGAAAGAAAAAAAGATATTCATAATTATACAATCAAGGGCTGAACTTCAGCCAACATGGATTTCAATTGAGCAAATCGTTTTACTCATTTGTAGAGATGGGAAACTAACGCATACTTTGTCAAGCACACATTATTTTATTTAAAATTCCCAATAACCTTTGAAATAATACATTGTTATTCACATTTTTTTTGAATGACAAAATTGAAGTTAAGGTCACAGAGAAAAACAGTAAGTACTTTTTATAAGGACCCTAAAACCCTTAACCAAAAAAAAAAATAGCAATTTTATTATTTCAGTTGAGTTTATGAAGTAAATTAAAATTTAAATAGTTCTTGGCAACTTAGAAAAAGTGAGACTTTCAGAAACACAAAGAAGAGGACAACTGTGCCATCCATTGTGCCATAAAAACAAAGTTATATAGATACAAGAGTACCAAAAACGGAGCTTATGCTGTTGTTTGTTGAAAAGGAAGCACTGTTACATTGGCAAAAACAACTCTGCACTTTCCTTCATGGAAAGAAATCAGAAAATTCTCTGGAACAGGTTTGGACTTAGTGGAAAATCATGTCCTGGTGCAAAAGTAATAGTCGTTGTAGATAAATAACCATTTATAGCTTTTTATCTCCTTTAAACTGTTATCTTCCCTTCTGTAAAAGATAATTTGGGTCTGTTACACAGTTTTTTAAAGAAAACACTGTTCCTCTTATAAAATCCATCTCCTCAATCTTTGCTCCAGAGTTTGAAGGCATTCTGTCAATATCTTGGAAATAACAGCTCTGAAAAGCAGACTGTTAGCCCTGAATAACTCCCTCCGTTGAATTGTATTTTCCTCACCTAAATAACAGGTGGGACTTGAAAGCAAGAAAATGTCCCTGTAGAGAATTTCTGGGTTTTCCATCCTGAAATCTAAAGGTATGCTTTAGAAAAAGGCAGAAGTGTGGCATCCAAATCAATTTAACATTTAATGGGAAAAGTGCAGAACTATCGGAACAAAACAGCTGATAAGCACTAGATTACAAAGTTTCCACATGATGAAATGGCCTCAAGACAGGTGAACTGAAAGCCACAGATTAAAATTCTTCATTGAGCTTCCTAAAATTAAAGTTTATTTCATCACTAACCACTTTATCCTCCAGAGAAGAGTTTTAAGGATTTATACACTCTTGAGTTTTGCTATTGGAAAGCTGAAATAAATTAAATATTAGAAAAGTGCATATGATAATATTTTTTATTGTGTTCAAATACACATAACATAAAAATTAGTGTGTTAGTCAATTTTAAGTGTACTGTTCAGTGGTATTACCTGTGTTCATATTGTTGTGAAATCAGCTCCACCATCCATCTGCAGAACTCATTTCATCTTACAAAACTGAAACTCAGTACTCCTTTAACAATAACTCCCCATGGCAGTCCAACCTCCAGCAACTACCATTTTATTTTCTGTCTTTCTTTTTCTTTTCTCTCTCCTTTTTCCTCATGTCCCAGCCTTTGGTAACCACTATTCTATTCTCTGTGACTACCGGTTTGGTTTTTGTTTTGTTTATTTTGTTTTGTTTTGTTTTAACGTATACCACATATGGGTGAGATCATGAAATATTTGTCATTCTTTGTCTGGTTTATTTCACTGAACATAATGCCCTCTAGATTTATTCATGTTGTCACAAATAGCAAGATTTCCTTTTTGTTAAGGCTGAATATTTCATTATATAAATATATATATACATTATATATGTTTGTATATATATAATGCATGTATATATATATTACACATTATATATACATATATGTATAGAATTCCAATACATATTAATTTAATATATACTAAATTTAATTATATATCACATTTTCTTTATCCATTTCTTTATCCATTCATTCATCAAGAATATTTCATACTATGAAATACTTTACATTTCTAGAATGGCATTATAGAATCAGCTATCCCTATTCCTACTAGCAATGATTATAGGTGACTGGAATATGTTCACCTCGGAGATTCCTCTGGCAAAGTATTTACCATCTCTTCTTTATATACAATAAGATTCCATCCACACTAATAAATGGAGACTTCACAAACCATAAGGTGCACAACCTAGTCCAGTATGGCTGGGGAGATCTTTAGATCAAACACAATTACTAAACAGGCTGAACCTAAAGCCTCCATGCCTATACACACTAGGTAGACAGCCAGGATATAAATGGTCAGGCCCAGAATTTGGTTTTCTCCCTGTACCTTGCACACTGTGTGCAGTTTGCTCGGAATCACTATTTAAAAAAACAAAAACAAAAACAAAAACGATTCATTTTCCTCTCTCAGTAGAAAGCATTTCTACACCAAAGTGGACTTTATTTTCCCTTCCACTCTCAGTCAGCATGGAGTTAGAATAAAGGTCAGGAGCCTGCTTATGACGCCCTTCTCTGCCACTAATCACCTCTAAAACCTTGAGTAAGTCACTTTTCATCTGAGCCTTTCTTCCTTCAACAGTAGAGCTGTGGGGGCTGAGAGGGAAGATTTCTAAAGACCCTTCCAACTTGAAGCTTCTATGATAATGTAGAGCTGTTTCCAGGTGCCTGGCAAAACTCCTAGTTTCTGTCTCTGTTATTTCCCAATGTACATTTAAATTATGGGTCCCTCAAGTAAATTTCAATAAAAAGTCTCCTCACCCAGGGTTAATTGCAAGTTTTAAAAGGAGGAAAGGGAGAACCCACACAAAAAGTTGTTAAGAGCCCAGAGATTGCTACCAGGATTAGAATCTGCACTTTTGTCTTGCCAAAATTCCTCTCTGAAGTCACGCAGGCCAATCCTCTTAATAAAAGAGGCAGGTTCACCTGCTGGAATGGTCACACCCAGCCAAACAATGGTGGGAATTTCAAAACATTGTTAAGTCACTGTCACATGAAATTGAAGTTTTATTATCTTATTCGGTGTTACTAGCATCTCTTGCTTGGGGGCAAGACAGGAAACAAACTTTTAACCAGAAAAAAAAAAAAGTGTTTATTTAAATCTAAGCAACATCTATTGCTTGCCTTCAGTATGCCTGGGCCTGGGGCCATTCAAAGAGTTTCAGAGGCCCCAGACCCTCTTTCTCTGGACATTCTATCTCACAGTATGTCAAACATATCAATAAGCACTCACATCTCATCCTAAATATAAAATTATTGTTTAAACTGCAAAAGGATGTTTATCGTTTTTAAAAAATTGTTTCATTTTTTAAAAATTGTTTCATTTTCTTTCTTATTTTGTAGCCTATAAATTCTTTTTCAGGTCGTGAATGTTTCCATTGGTTTTTTATTTGTTGTATATTTCTCATGACCGATGAATTAGCCCATGTTCAGCATTCTTCTGAAAACACACCATATCATCAGAACTGAGACACATAGTAAGGGCACAATCAGTGACCCCCTCCTCAGGTACAGCTTGTACCCCACAGGCCAGCTACATCTTCTGAACACAAACTGTACCTTGGAGACTCCAAAGCCAATTCAATCTAGGTTCGAATTTAAGGCCAGGGCCCCTAACCTTCTGGAAACCCAAATACAGGAGAAGAAACTGAAATAAATCAAAGTTTCCTTTCAGAATATCAGTTTGCAAAACGTTTAAATATGGTCTTAGGAGGACTTTATACTTTCCTAGAAGTTGGTTCTTCCTGTCTCATTCTAGACTGACCTTTGAAATGGAGTTTTGTCCATCTGGTCATATTGATATGGTGCTTCAAGTTCCAAGGACAGAAGTTTCAAGGAAAGCAACCTGGCACCTGCAAAGGTGGATGTTGTAAACCAGAAACTTTGTACTGTACTTGATATTGGAAAAATAATCAGTCTGCCAGAACAGACATCTTCTGTATTCTGACACCTGGTATCTAATCTAGAAAACATTCTAATTGTTCTCATTTTTTTCCATGGCAAAATACAAACTGTTACCTCTAGAGAAAAAAAAAAATCCCAGATAATCTTGATTACAGGGTCAAGGATACATTTAGAACAGCAGCTCTTTTTCAGCATTGTTTTGGCATCGAGAAAGCATTTTACAAAGGCCTTCCTTGAACGTTTCAAAAACAAAGTTTAGAATCATATGTATGAGAAATTTCTTCTTAAGAATGTCCCAGACCGCTGGTAAATATTCTCCCCAAATCTTTCATGGTCAACGCTTAATAGCATACGAAGATGCCC
>NW_006443138.1:22334113-22363884 GCF_000325575.1 Pteropus alecto | reverse complement strand
TAACTGAAAAACAGAATTCATGCCTGACAGTGGAACAGAATATATAAAATGCTTCCTTTCCTAGAATATCTAAAACATGATTGTTATACCAGAGAGGATCCCTCTGTTACCGTTGGGACTATCTAAAATCTGTCCCCAATGGTACTGAGGGATCCTTGGTTCTTCTTGCTGACACAGTAAAGAATTACAGATCAGCGAGATTTAGGAAATTAAGATTTATTGAAAGTACCTTTCAAGAAATATTTGGGCTACATCAAAGAAGGCTGCAGGACTGTAGAATTCAGGAAGTAAACCTTATGTTGTGGCGGTGGTGGGTGGTTATAGGGGTGGTGCTAGATGATTGGCATGTGAGGTCATTTTGATTGACATTTCACTGTTATATAACCTTTTGTCTACTGTGCATGTACTTACCCAGAATTCAGTCTGTTATAATTAGATTCAAGAACTTCCAGGCATATGTATGATGTTATAACACTAGTATAATGAGGCTAAGCTTACGGAAAGGTTAGGGTAGTACTGCAGAAGCACTTGTCGCCAAACCAAGCCAATGACTATTTTATAGCTTTTTACTTCTTTGTGCCTCAAGATGTAGCAGTAATTTCTAACTGTAAATTAGGTGTTTCAGGGAGTTCCTAAAGAAGATCTTGGGTGGGGCCTCCATTCCCCAGTCACTCGTGTTTACTTAACTACCTAATAACTCTATGAATTAAGGCATGAGGGGGTAGCACAGAGGGTAAAATAGCCTCCATAGCCATATTCAATTCCTATAGGTAAATCTCCCTTCTTCCTTTCTCCAAGACAGAGGGAAATAGCAGAGAGCAGATGAGAGTATTACTGGGAAAGGACTTTGTCAGCCCACACAGCAGTTCTCTTCTTATGAGAACTCACTGCACAGAAAAAAGATATATGTTAGAAACTAAACAAATTTCTCTTCCTACACTTGGGATGAATAATATGTATCCATATTATATTTCAGAAGTGTGCTGCATGTAATTTTCCTGAGTTATGCATTAGTCCACAGAAAAAAAATGACATAATTTTTATTTTCTTTCCCTGTCAGACCCCACATGGTCCTGCTGACCTTTTTGGACTTGGGACATGTCCGGCAAACATGATTCTCAGGTGTCTCCCATCCCATCTATCCCTGGTCAGGCCCAGATTGGCATCTGAGATCCGGCACGATTTGTCTTCAGGGGAATTAGCAACTCTGTTCTGGAGTAAGATGGACCATGGCAGCCCTGGAAGTCCCTGCGTGTGGTCCGGTTTATTTCTACACAGCCCAGGCACCCATCCCAGGGAATCTGGATGACAAATGGGCATGACACACACAGGCCTACACAGTTAGCGCCCCTCGCCCTTCACTCCCAGCACCTGCTCTGGCATCCAGGAACTCTAGGCCTGGGTGAACCCGTGGCCCAGCACAGCAGGCCGTCTTCCTGGGGTCCGTGGTTCTCTGCTCCTAGTGCAGAGCCACAAGGTCATCTGTACCCTGTGCAGCCTGGAAGATACATAATGCCTTTGTGGAAGGCAGGTCTCCCAGGTGTCCTTTATCAGAGGACCTCCAGGCACTGCTAGGAAATTTCTATAATTTAGACATGACTGGCTCAACTTCCCTTCTTCATGAGGATATCTTTTTCTTTCTTTTTTTTTTTTTTAATTGGTAATAAGTACCATATAAAATAGTGCCACTCATTCCTGATTTAAGAGCAGGAAGCAGTCTGCATATTTGGTAAATTGTGTTTTAAATCTTTCTACTCATACAGTATGTCTTGTGTGGTGCTGTAGTATTATTGATTAACTGTACCACCTATTTTCTAATTAATTGTACTTACATTGGATAAAATTTCCTGGTAAAAGCAAAACATTGTGGTCAGGGTATTAAAATTTTCAAGTAGGCTATGAAAAAAATAGGTAATAATACTCTCTAAGAAGAGGCCTATGTTAGAAGAAAATTGAGTTAGGTGGATTATTGGGACGTTTATTGAATTTTAAGAACTTTCTCATTTGTTTTGCTGTTAGAAAGGGTCCATCCACTGTCCTTTGAAAGTATGTTATGTAGTCTGTAACCATATCCTCCATGATTAACATTTTTGAGAGAGTTTAATTTTTAAATGGACTGGGGAGCTTACTACTGTGACTGTTTTTAAAGCCTGCCAGGTATTTCATAACCTAACTACTGTATTATGAAAATTTTAGCTATTTGCTCTGCCTTCTGATTAAAACTATGTATAGGACCCCTTCACTTTAATTCATATTTTTTTCTTGCTAATTAAGAAATTGAGGCCAAACACTATGAAATGAATAGCTACACTGCTACTTAGTGGCAAGAGACCTAACTTCAAGAGTTCTTTCTACTGCATGGTGATACTTAGGTATATTTTAGTAATTTATATGAATCTGATTAGATCTTTGGAGGAAATCTAAACGTCTTTTAATGGAGCTATTCCTTTTGTTCTCTAACAAGTTATTTGACAACCCTGAAATTAATCACCTTTCATATTTAACAGATATTATTGAACCAGTACTATGTACGAGAGATTCAAGTGGCTAAAGAGCAGGAAGTTACAAAGTACATAAGGCACGGTCCTGCATTCAAGAAATCTGGCAGGAAAGATATTATACCTTGGCAATTCTCAGGGCTGACTTACCTAGTAGGCACAATAGGCAATGTCTAGGGCCCATGATATTTTTAGGGACCATGAAATGTTTTAATTTCAATATCTTTTCAAATCAAAAGAAAAAAATGAATACATCGAGCCTGCATTAAAGTTGTCTTTATACCAACACAGTCCTAAAATATAATTTTTACTATTTTTCATTTATTTTTAGTTTTACTATTATTATTTTTTTTTTATGGAAGTAGAGTACCATGAAGGCATAAGCACCCATGAACATCATATTGAGGCTCTGGAAATGCTACCCCAAACAAAGAAAGCTGAATGCTTTGTTTGCCCCAGTTACCACCTCAGAGACCTTATCTATCAACCTCCTGTCTCTATTTCCATGTAGCACTCTTGGGAATTTTGCTTCAGGCTAAAATTCCCTTCACAGAGGGCCAACCCCAAACAGAGATCAGAGATTGACCAGTAGAGAGTGATTTCTTGACCTCTGGAATCAAGAATGTTTTCTGTACAGACAAATTAAAACACCACAACCTCAAATTGAATGCCATTTTATGACCTTAGCAAAGCCTCTCAAAAAGACTAATTTAAAATTTTCCAAACTATGATGTTAATAAATGTCTGGGAGGAGGGGGAGAGAAGGGCATGTCTATTAACCAAATAATTTGGAATAATGCTATATATAATATACCCTACTCTTGTTGGTTATCAATGACCATATTAAAAGTTATCAGATGCCCAACTATAAAGAAACCAGGTTAACTTTGTTTAATTGAGCATTTTCTAAACTTATTTGATCCCAGAGCCTTTTGTCAAGAATGTTTATTAACATTTCATGGGACATTAATGTGCCTTGAAACATAATTTGGGAATATTGATCTATAGCAAGCTTTGGCAAACCTTATATGTAAAGGGCCATATCATAAATATTTTAGGCTTCAGAGGCCAGATAGTCTCTGTCACAAGTACTCGACTGCAGTTGTAGTAAGAAAGCAGCCGTAGGCACTACATAAACAATGTATTCCAGTACAACTCTTCTTACAAAATAAGCAGTGGGCTGGATTTGTCCCAAGGGCCTTAGTTTACCACCGATCCATAGTTTGTAGTTTCCACTAGAACTTTTCAGATGAGCTATAGTTCTACCCTAAAAGGGTCCAAAGTCATCTCACCACATAAAACATTTAGAAACAATCAATGTATCCTAAACCTTTATTTGTAAAGTATCTCTTTGGCCTGAAGCTAATATCAATCTAAATAAATGGCTACTCTTTCCATCAAAGGTCTTAAAAGTGTTCGCCAAAAGACAGGAAGGCTACTCATTAAAAAATAGACGGTAGTTATCACTGGTTTCTGTACTACTAGGGATTTTTATTTTCTTTGTTGTACTTTTTTGTAATATTTTTATAATCAGAAACAAAAACAATGGAAGGTACTTTTTCAAAAATAGTTCAGTCTTTTTCTAAATCCCCCTCTTGTTTTAACAAAAATGACACCTCATATTTTCATGGCACTTGGTAGTTCCCAAAGTTTTATGCAGTCTTTATTTCACATTGTCCCTCCCCTTTGCCTTTTAAGTAATAGAAGACAAATAGAGGTTCTGCTCTTAGCTTTCCTCAATCTGTCCTTCACATAAATGCTATTGGAAAAACTGGACAGATACATGCAAAAAAAAAAAAAAAAAAAACCTCAACCACCTTCTTACACAGTATATGAGAATAAACTCGAAATGGAATAATGACTTAAATGTAAGACCTGAAACAGAAAAATCCTAAAGGGAAACATAGGCTCTAAACTCTCTGACATTGTTCTTAGTAATATTTTTTCCGGTTTATCTCCTCTGGCAAGAGAAACAAAAGAAAAAATAAGCAAATGGACTAAATCAAACTAAAAGCATTTTGCACAGCAAAGGAAATCATCAACAAAAGGAAAAGGCAACCTACTGAATGGGGGAACATATTCGCCAATGATACATCTCACTCACTCTTATGATTTAAATTTGCACCTCTTTATGGTTATTTCCTGAATTTGTATTCCTAGATTTGATTCATCTCCTATTGTCAGAATCACCTTGGAATTTATTAAATATACATATCTCTGGCTCCATCTGAGACCAAATTAATCAAAATGCTCAAGGATAGAGCCTGAGTGTATTTTAAAAATCCCAAAGGAATTTAGCTGAGTACTTCAGAAAAAAAAAGAAAGAAAGAAAGAAAAGAAAACACACACACACACACACACACACACACAAACTTCCTTTGAGAGACTTACTTGTATAATGTATTTTTGTTTGTCTTCTGCAACAGATTCTTAGACACAAAATATAGCTTATTTATATTTTTATACTTTTTTTTTAACTGATAATGGGCATTATCAACTCTAATGCCCATTGACATGAAAGATGGATCCCATTTTAACCAGCAAGACAAGTAAGCAGTAAACCTAAAGATGTGTCTGCATTTGCTTATTCTATTTTTTTACCTTCCTCGCACTACCCAGTTTTGTACATTTGGATTTATTTCTTCTGTCACACCACTAACATTATTCTTTCAATGGTCATCAGTAGCCCTTCAGTTGCTAAATACAAGAGACACATAAATACTTATCTTTTGTGTTCTCTGAAGCTTTGGCACTGATGACCATTCCTTTGCTGCTAATGATGTCTATTTTAACGTCCCTCAGAATTGATAATTCTTACCCACAACTGAGTTCATCCTTCTAGTCACAAATGTGCACTTTCTGCTTTGTCCGCTCTCTATCTCCACGGTACCGGCATCTACCTAGTTGCCAAAACAAAACCCGAAAAACAACCTTAATTCACTCCTTTATTTATTCTATCCACTTTATACAATTAATTACCAACTACTTACCTACACTTTCAAAACAAAAGACTAAAAATTCCAAGATTTTCCCTAATTCACTGTGCAGCAAAATCTACTCTGAAGTGATTGAAGGGTCTTAATAGTCTCAATCCATCTCATTTATTGTGAATATTTGTGTATTTTACTATGGAAATATTGATGTCTTGATTACTTCCAAGATCTCCCTGAGGGTATTATGCAATGTATTTTATATACATCATATTACCTTTCTAAAAATATTCCCAAAAATTTAAATCAAAAAAAAATGTGGCCTCAGCAAATCCTGAGGATTGTGAATGTGTATCTCCTACATAGCTCTCAGACTCTTGATTGTTTTCATCCCCCTCAGATAAGGCAACTATCATTTCTTGCTGAATTCCAGTAACAGCTCCCAGACTTCTGCCCCAATTCTCACTTTCCTCCTTTGATCCATTTTCTACCTGAAGTCAGAAAAATCATTCTTTGAGGAAAAAAGAGAAAAAAAGAAGAAAAAAGAAAGCAAATCTTCCCTTCTATTAAAATCCTGTGATATATTTTGCTTCTATCATAAAGTCCAAATGAGAACATACCAAGAATTCCCGGGATAATCTGGCCCCTACCTACCTCTCCAGCCTTATTTCTATCACTTTCTACCCGCTACTCAGCCATTCCGAAAGCCTTCTAGTTTCTCCATGTCCCTGCTCTCTTTCATGTTCAGTCTTGGAGTTGGACTCAGTAAATGTTATCTGAATGAATAAACAAAGTCTAACTTACTTCATTGGCTAGTAAGAGAGACCTGACAGGTATTTTCTCTGAGCAAATTCTTGTTATTTCTTAATTTTTATTCCTTTTAGTATGAGCAATGGGAAGTAGAGGCAGCAATGAATGTAAGTATAATATCAGTGAATAAAAATAATAGTATGTACAGGATTAGGCTAAATGTTATGACAAAACACAAATGTTCTATTGCCCTAATGACATTTTGAAAGTATTTCCTGACATTTTGGCCATTTTCTACTAGTTGCTTCTCTTGTTAGCATTTAACGTCCACAGTAGTTATACCTCTGTTAACATTATTAACATCTTCCACACACATAACACTTTATATACATTGTATAGATTATTTCTGATCCTTGTAATAAACATATAAATTGGGTATTATTATCTCAGTCTTAAGGATGAGGAAACTGAGGTTTATGAAGTTTGACTGGTTTTCCCTAAGGTCACAGATGTAACAGAATTAGAATTTAACAGAAATAGATTAGAACCTTCTCTAGTCCCTGACACCAACATTGTCTTTTAGTAAATACTGGTCATACTGCTAGGCAAGCCTGAAGTAATGAATCATAGGTTATGGGGAATAGAAACTAGTGGGAGTGACAGAGTAAACAGGAAAGGAGGAGAGAAAAAAGCATAGAACTTACAAACTCCTTAATTATAGAGATATCTGGCTAGATTATAAATTCTATCAAAGAAGCGGCCAATTCTTTTACTTCTTTATTTCCCACATCACCTAGGATAAGGCTGGGAACAGAATGGATATTTAATGAATACTTATGTATTGACCACTTATTAATAAGATGACTAAATATCACCAACATTAATCACTGCCTACTTTTCCCCACCCTTAAGACAGAGTGTAGTAGAGGTCAGGGCAAGGTGTGGTAGGTGCATTGAGGCTTGCCAGTAGAAGTTATTTTAATGCCTATAAAGATTTCCTTATTAAACTCTCTGACCTAAGATAATATTTGAAAAAATGCTGATTGCCAAAAAGTCAAAGTCCTGTGTCTGACTTTCAAGAAATTAAGCTGATGAGAAACAAGTTGGATATCTATTAGTGAACTTTTAGATTTCGGTCATTCTATTCACAAATATTTATTAAGCACTCACAACTAAGCAAGGCAATGGGTAGGCACCATGCATAGAAACATCCAAATATCCAGATGTATTCAATTGGAATAAATATGCCCTAAAGTTACATTTTTTTTGTTTGCCTAAAAAGTCCAAAGATCTTCCACAAAGAGAAAAAGAGCCATCTTCATTACTGCAGCAATTATATCAGCCTTGACTAAACACTTTGAAAGAAGCATTATAAAATGCTCACTTTCCTGCATAGATGATAGGTGTCTGAATTCCAGTTCTTGATGTGAAAGCTACTATTGTCTATATAAGGAAATCTTCCTGCTCCTTCAGAAAGTCTCAAAGCGAGCAGAAGGCCTCTGTCTTGAGTGTGTCTATGTGCATTTGTGAAGATTGACTTTTAGAAGATGTAGAACAAGATGAATTCCAGGAAAATTCAAAACAATATAAGTCATATGAAAAAAGAAAAGTGAGAAATTTGGAAGAGAAGTTAGAAAGGAGTTAAGGTTCTATATTAAGCTATGTCCATGATGTGCTTTAATCAGAATTTTCCAAGGGCTGTAGAAACAGAAGGAACTCCCATTTTCCAGTGGTCAGTGGAAATTTATACCTTAAAGTGCTTTATACCTTAGCCAAGAGACAAAGTCAGGATCCAAAGAGAATGCATCTGAAATGCTTAGACATAGAAGATATGTTATAGACAACTGGTCCAGTGGTTCCTAAATCCTGTTGCCATCAAACACACCTGAGATGCTTTCTAAAAATTGGAAACTTGGGTCCCATACCACATACCTGGATTTTCTGATGGGCAGGAGCTGGGAATCTGCTCTCTCAAGCCCCTAGGTAATTCTGAAGATAAAAGATAGATGACAAATAAATAATGACAAACATCAAATCACGAGTATGTATTTAACCATTAAGCAGGGTTTAATGAAAGGACGAATTTCAATACAGGTTGGACGAATTTCAATACAGGTTGTTATACCCTTAGAGAAGGGTATAACAGAAATTATAGCTTCATTAATATATTTCTATTACACTATCTACAGTAATAATGTATAGGCCCAAACCATCAGATGAGAAGTCCAAAGACCTGCATTCTTATATTTTCTAGGTATGTGAACTAAGAAAGTCACATGACTACTAGCTAACATCTACTAAATGGAAACACCATGCCTGAAACATAGTCATGATCAACATGTTTAAAGTTATTTGTGCCTGTTTTCTCATGTATAAAATGGGATCATTCACATTAATCCCCTAAAAACTAATTTTCTCATTCAAAAAGTGGAATTGAAGGAACTTCTTTTTCCTCTTAATGAATTAGCCTTTACATTGTAACACTGGTTCAAAGAAAATATAACAAAAACAAGTAAGTTTGTCCTGTCTTTCAGAAATCCTGTAGGTAAGAAAGTGAAGAGTCTCTATTCAAAGATAGGGTTTGTGTTACATTTTCTCACTATTTCTGACTTAATGTACATCAAAAAAAAAACAGGCTTTATGAACTCAAATTTCAAGTATAAGAAGATGTTATGGGTCGAATTGTGTCCCCCAAAAAGATACGCTAAAGTCCTATTTCCCAATACTTGTGAATGTGATCTTATTTGTAAATAAGATTTTTTATTTATTCAAGTCAAAATAAGGTCAGTAGGGAAGGTCATACCCAATATTCCTGGTGTCCTTTTAAGAAGAGAATTTAGACACAGACACACAGAGAATGGAGAATATCATGTAAATATACAGACACAGAAGGAGAATGCCATATGATGACAGGGGCAGAGATTGGAGCACTGCAGCTGCAAACCTAGGAACACCAAGGATTGATGGCCACCCAGAAGCTAAGAAGAGGCAAGGACCAGATTCTACCCAGACTCTCAGAGGAAGTATGGACCTGCTAACACCTCAATTTCAGACTTTTATTCTTCAGAACTGTGAGACAAAGTTCTGTTGTTTTGAACCACCCAGTTTGTCGCAGCCCTAGGAAACTAATGCAGTGAGTAAAGTTCTAGATCCTCAACAAAATCAAGTCTTTTTTGTTACTGTTATTCTATCAGAGAAGAAAGAGAGTTTCCATCTATGTATCTTCGCAGGCACAATAACAATGGCACAGCAGCGGGGCACGTCTTTCTGATGCCCTGAGGAATATCCATCAACCATTCCTTGAGTATAGTCCCAACACCTGGCATCGTCACAATGAGCATGGCCAAGCATTTCAAGGATTAGCTGACAGGTAGAAAAAAACTCTTCCATCTATTAAAAACAAAATGAAATAAAACACAGAGTTAAATGCTGTAATGCCTATTCATTTCAAACTTGGTATGAGTACCTAAAAGCCAAAGTGTTCACTCCCATTCAAGTCTCATCAGTTAGCTTTATATTTAAGGCCTACTAGCTTCACATACTTTATGGGACAGGTTGATGGCTATAAGAGCATTACAAACTAGCATTTGCTTTGGAAGACCAGGGCCTCACAGAGGAAATTGTGCCAGAACACCTTTCTGAGATACTGCCTTGCACTGTTGCTATGAAGATGAAACATTAAAATGATGAGTTTGTAAACCAAAAGCATTACGCCAAAGTGGATTTTGTTGCTGGTTTCTTATTAATATAGTTTTGCAAAATAAAAAAAAGAAAGGTTTATTATTCCCATTAGTTCGCTGATAGAAATTAAACAACAGAACCAAGAAAAAAGCAATGTGTATACCCACCATCAGACATGCAAATAAGGTGTATGAAGAATGATCCCCATTAGCTTGCTGTCTTCTCAGAGATCCGGCCTTTCATCTGACATCCCCTGTAGGTTAATTGGGGACGGCTGCTTGTTTAAAGAGTCTAACAATTATTCTGAGGAACTGACTAGCCAAATCTATTGCATTTGATTCTGAGTGAAAAAGTAGTGCTTGTCTTCTATAAAAACAATGAAAAAGCAAGTTTTGAAGGTGGGAGGAAGGAAATCTGAATTCTGCCCAACAGTTGGTGCTGACATTTAATACTATCAGGAATATTAAATTGTCTCATCCAAACTGCTTTTTTAAGTCGTATATTACAAATGGGTGAGCTAGGCACTCATTACAATGCAGTTTCTATACTATCTGGGGAATTCAATGATTCTAAAATATTCTAGGCTTGTGGTCTGTTTCATCGTCCTTGTAGAATCTTCCGATTAAGTGAGGAAGCCCAGGAACACAGGCATGAAAAGATTTTATTTTTAGTTGTTGCCTTTGGCAAAAGTTCTCTGCTTAAATGGAGAGAATTTATTCTGAAAAAAAAAAAAGTTTTCTTTTATGCCACGTAAAGAAATAAAAATAGCAAAGGCCTCATAAATTATCATTCCTCAGTGTCAGAATGTCTAGATGTTGAGCCGATTTTTAGGGGCAGGCTATTACAAAGTGACTCTGCAGGCAAGATTCTCTTCCTATTTCCTAACACTAAAATGACAACTGGGAACGGATGAGCAAGCCTTTGGGCAAAACATATATTTTTTTTTTCCATGAACAAGTATATGTTTCAGAGAAGGCCAGAAATGACATAGACTTCCTCAACATTATCATATACCTCCCTCCCACTAGCGACATTCCTGGTGTTAGAAAGTAGTGATACGCCTCTTGTACCATTCCTAAAGGATGTCATAACCAAATGAGCTCCACATGTGTAAGACCTGGGGCAGCTTTCTTTTCATTCCCCTAAGCCACCTTGCCAGTGAGACTGCTGAAAAAGGCTCAGAATGGGTCAGGATTGGTAATTTGGCTACAGCCATCCTATCTCCACAGGAAACAAGGACCTCAGCCCTGCTACTACAAGGAACTGAATCTTGCCAACAACTTAAATGACTCTGGAAGTAGATTCTTCCCCAGAGCCTCCAGATAAGAGTCCAGCCTGATCAACACCTTGATTTAGTCCTTGTGAGATCTTCAGTAGAGATCTGAGTGGAGCCCACCTAGATTCCTGACCTATAGAACTGTAAGCTAACAAGTTGGTTGTTATTTCAACTGTGAGCTAATAAGTTGGATGTTATTTTTAAAATGGTAAATTTATGGTAATTTGTAATTCAACAATAGAAAACCAGTATACTCTATGCTTGTGACCTCTCCAGTAACCAAATTCCTCTAAGACTAAGACTTTGTTTTTCCTTTTATCAGATCCTCTTGCCTCTTAACCAAAATTCCAGCCCTGTGACTGGGTTCCTGCTACCTGATTCTCTTCATCTTGAGGGATTATGGGCCTGCCTGAAATCTCTCTTCTCTGACGTACATATTCTGGGAGATGCCAGATCATTAGGCTCCCCTGCTTCATATTAAATACATACCCACATCCAATGCCTACTATTCACATAAATTTAGGGAAAAAAAGTATAGACTTTGAAAGCAGTCAGGATTTTGGTTTTCATACCACCTACCAGCTATGTGATATTAGGAAAGTCATTAAACCTCCAGGAGCTCATTTTTCACATTGTAAGACAGAGATGAAACCATTTACTTTGTAAGCATTTGTCAGGATTAATCCTAATGTATATAATGTTTATTGTCATTACTACTTTTCATATCAATCCACAAAACTAAATTGAGCTTTTTCCCTGATGAAAGGAAATTCCTTCCAGATCTTTCAGCTGGGTTTATCCCTCCAATTTCTGCTTAGGCTGGTGAGTCTAGTTAGTTCCAAGTTCCCACCACTCCCAGTTGGCATATGATGTTAATCTCACCATGGACCATTTCCCAATGCAGTACACTTGTGTTCACTCATTCATTCATTCATTCACCAGAGGCCTATATATTCCAGGCACTGTAATGGTGAGCTAAACAGAAAGATCTCAGAGTTTATGTTCTGGTGTGATCCTTTCATGCTAGAGTTATTCCTCAAGATGTGTGAATTTATTGCAATTTTAAAGTTACCTCAAGACCTGAAGAGTCATGATAACATTACCTGGAAAAATGTATGGAAATATGATCAACATTATTTTTGTATCTAAGAACTGCAAACATTGCCTCTCACATTTGATAGTTAAGATTAATATTTCTGCAAAAGAAAAGAACAAAAGTAGTAACTTTTCTGTGGTAATGAAATGCTCATGTTATACTTAATCGAGTTAATGAAAAAAATCACTTTATTTCAATGATTTGGGTAGTTAACTACAAAAAGAAAGCAAGGCTGTGGTTGAGGCTGGCAGTACTATAGAAATAAGGGAACAATTTATTGATTCTATCTTGGACTAGCTGCTGCCTCCTGATTCAAAAAAAAAAAAAAAAATCCTCTTAACCTCCCATTGGAAGAAAGCCCTGGTTCTCCCTGGAGGCCATTTTGTAACCCAAAAGAGCTCATTCCAGAGAACCAAAGAATTTATCTTAATGGCAGTTTATCACCATGGGTATCAAGACTGAACAGTATAACTGCATGAAAAGCCTGTCTATGTTGGATCCATCCAATATGATGGATTTTCTAAGAGAGAGTCCTTCACTGAGGTGTTGACCCAACGTCATCAATATCACGGTTTACAGCTTGTGCTGCCAAGAAGTAAATAAAAAATGAGGCTAAAAGGAAAACAGAGTCTTCATTGAAGTGCCTCCTATTTACCAGTAATCCCACCGAATGTTTTTTTAGATTGGCAGAACTGAACTCTACATATTTATATTGGTAACATTTTCCAGTAGGTTCTCCCAAAAGGTATCTGAGCACCTTGTGTTGTGAAATTTAGAGAAATGGAACACATTAAAACAAATAAGCCTTGTCTCCCAGTTCAGCCCACTGGAAAAGAAATTTTACCTTTCCAAGAGCATCAGCCTAAAAGAGGCCTCAGTTCTTAAATTCCTTAATCAGTTGCCCTAGAAACTGGAGAATGTGGTAAGCGCCTCCAGTCAGCACAGTAATAAATACCATGATAAGTTTAATCACCTATTACTGGCCAAACACACTTGAGTGAAGGTGAAATTAGTATTACTCATTGTGATTGACATTATGCATTTTCCAGATCTTTTAGCATGTAAATAAAAAGTCTACCCCCTACATCAGGAGGAAGAAAGAAGGAATGTTAGGTACTCGGGGATGAGGAATTCTTGTTTATCAGTCATTGGTGATTTATCCCAGCTACAAAACACTCAAAAAAAAGTGGAATTCAATCCTGTTCGACAAATTATTTATTGAATTCCTGCTATATGTAAGGCATGCAGTAGTGAAAAACAGTAATATGTTATATTCATTCTCATTCCTGAAGAGCACCAGGAAGTTTACAAACTAAAATACGATACACCATGACCTAAATATTAAAATGGTGAAGGAAAAGTGTTCCATCATTTGTTTAATTTTACCAGAGGAAGACAGATTTTGAGTTTATAGGTAAACTAAGGAATCATTACATTTTAAAATAAAATCTTTGAGTCCTCCTAAACATTTATCATCCATTCAAAGAAATATAACTAAAAGTAAAGATCATGGTTTGGGGTTCTGAAATCAGATTCTAATTCCATCTAACAAAGAGATCAGATTTAATTCTTAACAAGCATCGATAAATGGAAGTTTCTAGTACTTTTCTAAATTCTCTTCTGTGTGGCCCCCACTCTAGGCTTATTCCCACTCTATTCGTGCCAAGATAATGATACCTTCTTCTATCAGGGCATTTGATTCTGAGTTCTTAAAAGTTGTTGTTTGTTGTTTTGGTTTTTCTTTTTAATCCTCATGTTCTTGCTCAAAGTTAATTCTTTATATATTGCACATTTTTTCCTTATTCTTCTCTTCTCCCCTCTTTTCCTTCTCCTTCTCTCCATCTCCCACCTAGATAAAATGTTAAACATTTGGCTTCATATTTCTTACTGCTCAGATCTTGTACACATCCAGTGGTGGGGATCATTGTTTGTTTTACCAAAATGGTATATTATATACAAGAATTTCATCTTACTTTTCACACTCTATAGTGAATAATAGCCTTTTGAGTTAGGTGATGTAGGTCTACCTTACTCTTTTAGTAGATTTATAATATTCCATGTTTTTAATATACCACAGGTTTATTCACCCACTCTCCTGTTAATGGTTACTTTGTTTTTTCAGCACTGCACCTCTAGAAACAGCTGCAATAAAGGTCTGTATGGACTAGCACTTTTATTTCTATGACACAAATCACAGGGATGGAATTACTGAGTCGAACAGTATGTATATTTTTTTACTTTAAAAAATATTGCCAGTCTATGGCCATGCCACCCTGAACATGCCCAATCCCATCTGATCTAGGAAGCTAAGCAGGGTCGGGCCTGGTTAGTACTTGGACGGGAGACCGCCTAGAAAGACCAGGTGCTGTAGGCGTTAAAATATAAAAAATGAAAATACTAAAATATTGCCAGATTACTTCCTAAAAAGTACATTCTAACAATTATGCACAAGAATATTCTTTTCCCCAAATTCCCATCTAAATAGGTATTATCTTCCTTTAGAATTTTTCAAACCAATGTGTAAAATGATTTATTTCATTTTTATTTTAACTTTTGTTTCCTTGACTAGTAAAAATTATGAATATATTTTTATTTGCTTATTGCCCATCTAGACTTGTACCTTATATTACAGATAATAGCATTTTAACTATCATTTGTGTTATTTTTTTCAACTATTGATTTTTTCCATATTGCCTCCTACGATTTTTGTTTTGTGATATATATATTGTGATTTAATATATCTGGAATTTATTTACATGGTGAAAGATAAAGGTCAAATTTTATTTTCTTCTAAATGGAGAGCCAGTTTGACCAGCATTACTTATGAACTAAACCATCCTTTTCCCATTGAATTAAAATACAGTGTCTTTTTTGCCTCTGCTCCGTGTGTCATTTTCTCTGCTAGTACCTACCTATTTGGATTATGGTAGCTTTATAGAATGTTTTATTATCTATTATGCTTAATCCCCTCTGTCGATGCTTGTTTTCTTAATTTTATTAGCGAGTCTAAATATTTATCCTTCAATATGAATTTTTAAATCATCTTGTCAAATCATCCCCCAAAAGATCCTCTGGTTTTTAATTGACATTTGTACTGAATATATATATTAATTTTGAGAACATGGATATTTTTACCATTTTAACACTTCTCATCTAAAAATATGACATATTGATTCATTTGTTCAGAGAGTTTTATGCCTTTATATAAAAATTTATGGGGTTTTTTCCATATAAGTCCTATATCTTTTCTGATGAATCTAGTTTCTAAGTACTTCATAGGTTTGTCACTATAGTGAAGGTAATATAGTTATACATCTAGGTGATTATTGTTGATTATGGAAACACTTTTTTTTTATAGTTATGGCATCAGTTCTGAAACACACATTTTAACATCTCTAAAAATGAGACATCTTAATTATAACTGACAATTTTTTCTTTCTTGAGGGATACATAAAAGTAATAGGATATCTTAAAATCCATGGCATCTTAGATCTTTTGAAATATGATACACCAGTCAACTGACCACATTTTCTTCTTCTATTTGGTGTTACTGGCATTTCTTAGGTTTTCTAAGTACATAATCATAGCTCCAAGAGATAGAATTGTGTCTCTTCTTGTCTAACTTTACACCAATTATTTCATTTTCTTGTTGAGGATGAAAATACTGTTGTGCTGTTTTTATGTTAGAGAATGTTAGCATAAATAATTTTAATTGTTTGCTATTGTTTTTTATATATTTTAATTATAGGTAAGTAATTTTTTCCTATTTTCAATAGTTTTATTGGGGATGTCTGAACAATGTTAACAAATGCCTCCTAAGCATTTTACCTTTATTGGTAAAATCACATGATATTCTCCTTCAAAATCACTCTAAAAATTTCTTTGATTTTGAACCATTCTTACATTCCTGCAATTAATCCAACTTAGTAATAATGTACTATAGTTTGTATTTAATATAATTCTGAATTCAGTTTGATTATAGTTTAATTTGAGTTTTTTGGCACTGTGTTCATAAGAGGTTGGACTATGGTATTTATTTGTATTGCCTTTATTAAATGTTAAAATTATGCTGGTTTTACAAAATATGTGGGAAGATTTACATCTTTTCCTATGACCTGAAATAGTTTAAATATTTTAATTGCATGATTTCTAAGGATTTGATTAAACTCAACCACAAAGCCATCTGGTCCTATTAACTTTGTTAATGTCTTATTTTTATTTATCATTCCTGTATTTTCTATAGCATTTAGTACACTAAAGTTGTCTTTTTAGATTAATTTTAGTTATTTACATTTGTTATAATATTAATTTTTTTCAAAGTTTTTAAATGTGTTACCATTTAAAGTTTCATGAACTTTCTTCCTAAGTCTTTTAATCTCCACATCTGTAGTTATAACTGCTTTCTCTTTTCTATTTTTATATTTTGTTGCTTCTATTTTTTCTTTAATTGGCCTTATGAAATATTTATTTTTTTATTCATCTTTTCAAATAGCCGGGTTCCAGGTTTATTAATCCTTGTTTATTTTATATTTTATAAATTTCAGGTTTCATATTTATTAATATAGTCTGTTTTATTTTGTGGATGTTTTAATTTTTTAGGATGAGTATAAAGTACCTTCGTTTTTAGAGATCCTTTAAGAATGATGCAAATTAAAGCTGTACGTATAACCTCTGCAATGTCTCATGAGTTTTTAATTGAAGTGTTTTCATTTTGCTCCCTTGGGAATAGTTTGTAATTTCTGTTTTTATTTTTTCTTTGATCCAAGAGTTATTGAGGAATGTTTTTTAATGTCCTGATTTATTGTACAGCTATCAGAGAACATGGATTGTAAAATCTCCACTTAGAGTTTTAAGTTTTCTTTTTGGCTACACATATGATTTTTTTTTTTTGTAAATATTCCAGAGACATTGTAAAAAATTATATGATCTATTTGAAGGACGTAAGATTCTGTTTTGAGCTATTATTAGATTTTATTGATTATATTATTCATTTTTTCTGTTATTCTGTTTTCTTGATCTAATTTTGAATAGGTATATCAAAATCTCTCACTTATTTGCTTTATAGATTTTGCTTTATATATTTAGTAGTTATGCTGTTTGATGCCTTTTAGTTAAAAAAAAGTTTGGGAGGGGCACTGAATAAAAAGATCTTTCCTGATTTAGGAGATTTCAAAGTAGGTTCTGGCCACCATTTGACCATTATCCAGGGCTTATGTTCACCTACAGAAAATATTCTACTGAATACTACAAGCAAGTACAGCAAATCTGTCCCTTTCTATCAGACCAATATAAATAGTTTGATAAGAATTTTCTAATCTTAATTATTTTAACATTACCTATGCTGCTGGGGAGACAGTGTATTTAGTGGTTAAGACTATGGGCTCTTGAGTCAGACTGGCTTCTAAATTCTGGTTCTATTAAATTCCTTAACTTTGTTCAATTCTGTTTTCATGCCTGATTAATGGTAGAAGCCATTGATAGAATGGCTTCCAGTGATAGAAGCCATGAAAAGCTTAGATTCAGGCATATAGTATACACTCAATAAAAATTACCTACTGATTTTATACTAAGCTCTTAAAGCTCCCCTAAGACTATGTATGTAAACATACTTTGAAAAGAGCATAAAATTATATACATTTTTAAATCAGCAAGAGTGTTATTAAAGTAGACAAGAGTCGTGCCAATCCTTCAGAAATGTAATTGTTATATATAATCATAGAGAATAAAATTACATGAAATTTTATATAAAACAATGCCAAAAATTAAGTGCAAATTCTTTAAGAACTGTTTTCCATCCCACAGGAAGTTTTTCAAGTGCTATGCTCCATCCCACAGCCATCAGTCCATAGTTTCAAGAACAGAGCTAGGTACACTGCAAAGTAAAGAAAAATATTTTTTGATTCTTTATGATTAGGTACTGTTCTCAATAAAGTCTTACTGAATTAAATAGAATAAAAATTCTAATTTATTATCTTATGACTCTTTACTACCAAAGGGATACCTCTAAAATGTCTTATAAAAACTTTTTAAAATATCACTGTAGTAGTATCAGCCAAGACTCATTATTCAAATGCTCAAAAAAAAAAAAATACAGTAAATCAAAAACCATGAAACCTGACAAACTTTGAAAGACATTTAAAACTCTCTGCCTCCATTTCCTAAAATAAAGAATAAGTTTATATTTTTTAAGAATGATATCTCCATTTCCTTGGCACTTGAGAATCCTTATGAGTCAGTAACTTTTACTGCATTATTCAAAGTGGTCTAAGGAGATTTTTTTTTTTTTAAGTGTTACATCTCCTGCCTTGAATGAGTTTAAATCCAGTTTCAGGTTTCTAGCACACACTTAAAAACTTTTATAAACCAACATATAAAGAGTATAACCTAATATAATGCAAATTGAGTAACTGAGCACTGAAGAGAAGAAAATTGAAGAAGCTATTAGTGTGAGATAAAATTCACCACTATCATCTGAACTCACGAGCACCAGTAGTTCTAAAACTAGAAGGCTTAAAAATCACCAGTGGAACTTGTTAAAATAACAGATTTTAAGCTCTACCTCCAGAGATTCTGATTTAATAGGCCTGTGATAAAACCCAAGAATCAGGATTTGTATTAGATTCATAATCAGAGGAAGGACACAATGTTTCTTTTTCTTTCTCTTAGAAAGTGAAACACTAAATAATGCTAGACATGCAAAGATATGGCATACCCTGTTTCACCTTGATCTTCCCACCAGACAGGGAGGAGCAGATGAGACAATCCATGAAGACTCTTCTAGCTCTATGAGGAGTGTGTTTTAAAAAGACAGACCATGTGCATTACACAAACATATTTAAAATGTACCAAAAATCTGCAGTATCTAAATTTTCTCTCTCTTTTACCGTGGATAGTCTTCATTTACAGTATGACAACATAACATTACTAATACCATTAAAAATTATATCATTAACCCTAATAGATCAAAAATCTGCCAGCCAACCAGAAAATATTTATAAACAGTATGACATTAAAAGTCAATGTAATTAATATAGAGAACGCACTTATAAATCATAAGGAAAAACATTAATTTAATAAAGATGAGAAAAGAATATAAAAAAACAATTTACAGTACAAGAAACATAATTGGCTCAAAAAACCTATGAAGAACTTTCAACTTCACTGATATTTAAAGAAAAGCAAGTTAAAGCAACACGGATTTCAATTAGCAAAGACTTTTTTCAATTATAAGAACTCTATTAAAAAGTGTAGTATGAAAAATGGACACTCTCATACAGTCCTGGTGCTGATATTTTTTAATTTTCTGAAAAATATTTAGTGATACATATTAAGAATCTTTAAAAATGCAGAACATTTTAGTTAATAATTCTTGCCTAGGAGAAAATGCTTAGGAAATAGTAAGAAATTCAAATAAGACATATTTCTGAAAATATTTATTATGGAATGATTATAAGAGCAATCAGAAACAATCTACGCATAAAAATTGAGGTGAGTGCAAAAATTATGGTCTATTCATATTGTAGAAATAGTATATAGCCATTAAGATTACATTTGCTTTTGAAGAATAGTAAATAAAATGAGAAAATGTTTAATATGAAATATTAGACAGGGAAAGAAGAGTTAAAATTACACATTTGGAAAATATTTCAAACATTTATTTTTGCATACATCTATGTGTATATATAACTGGAAAAAAATTGCATCATTATCTTGAGGGTTGTTTCTGAGTATGGGATTATGGGTAATTTCAATTTTTCTCATAATTTTGTATACATTATAAATAATTTACAATGCATGTGTGTTCCTTTCATTTTGAGGGCTTGAAAAATTAATACCATAGGATAGCTAAGGTTAATAGGACAGAATCTGTTCCCCAAATAAACACTTTTATTACAACCAAAGGCAATTGAAAAGCAATCATTCACATGTACAAATAATTAGAATAAGGACTAAATCAAGTAAAGTTCCTATATCATTAACAGAAGTGGTGCAGTCAGTGTGAAGGCTTCCACGCACTGTCAATATTTACACGTATTCAGAAGAAACTCAAGCCACAATTTTTTAAAGCTCATTTTTTCTCTTAAGAACTGAGGAAGAATTGATTATGAAAGTTTTGGAGGCCACTCAAAGAGAGAATTCATTGTCAATTTGATTCACAAAATTGCCTCTTGTGGCCTAGGTAGCTCCTGAAGAGGGCTATCAGGCCTTATGTCCTCCCCTGAGGCTGGGAGAATAAACATCTCTGTAATACTTATAAGCCTATTTGGAAAATGAAGAATTTAATACTTAGAATTTACAAGCAGGAAAGATATGGAAAGACTCCACTGGTTCCTAAACCCAGCTCCACATATCTGTGGATTTTGTTAACTATCCAGAGATTTGGAAGACTGAGGTAAGGTTCAAGAATGTGTATTTCAAACGAGTGTCCCAGGTGAATCTAATGATGCCCAGGAACCAGCAGTTGAGAACCAATGATCTAATACCAAGACAATTTAAGCCCAAAGAGATAAAGATCAATTACTTAATTTGATAAGTAACAAAGCAAGAAAAGCCTTTGGAGTCCTTGCTATGTGTGACCTAAATAATAACAGAAAGGAAGGGTTGCAAAGAGAAATATTCTTTCTTGATAGGAATTGTAATTAGTTTGAGAGGAGAAGAGGAGGGGCAAAAGGATGAGAAGAGGAAAACATTTGTTGAGTAGTTCTGTGCTAAGTGCCTTTTTTGGGCATGTATCTACATATAAACTGGCCAGAGATTTGTGTGGCTCTTACAAAAACTCCTAAATACCAGAATTTTTTTAAATGATAACTCAGATAATTCAGAACCCAGCTTGAAAACTAAATAGCCACAGATGGTGAGCCTTTTTTACCAATTCATGTTTTTACATTATCTTTTTAAAGATCGAGTCACCAAAATTCACCAAAAAGTATATTTTCTGTGTGATTTTACAGCTATTCAAAAAAAACAAACATTGACTCTTTACCTAGCTCTTTTATCCTGGGATAGTTTCACTAGCTGAGAATCTAAAATGGAGAGTTATTAAGAGAAGAAATTATATAGCAATGTCATACGACCTTTATTATCTCCAAGCAAAGGGATACTCCCTTTTTACTAGGCACCTACTATGTGACAAATACATTTAATCTGCACAAAACTTGTTAAATAGTCATTATTCTTCATTTTACAGATCAAGAAATTAAAAGAATAAAAATCAGTTTAAACATTTTATTTATTTAAGACCACAAAACCAGAAAGTGGCTAAGTGGGAATTTGAATCCAGGGCTAACTTATAAGCTTAGGTTTTTCTACTTCCCCATAGTGCTTCCTTCATAACTAAAAATGTCTTTGTCAGTAAAGGATAGTTAAATGAAAGAGCCAAAATGTAGATATTATTCTATAGGCTAATTTTTTTCTCTACTTTATCAACAACTATAACTTCTGATTGACTATTTTCTTGCTCTAGAGAAGCAAAAATATATTCTGCATCGGATTTTTAAGTTATTATTCTATAATTTGTAGGAGGATATTACAGATCTAAAATCACCTCCTTGGTATTTGTCCTTGACTGACAATCTAAATTGTTTACTCATTCTTTTTAAATGGTCACTGATTACAGAATTGAAAAGGTTTAGATGTATCATAGTGGTCTAATTTTTTAAATTTCCCTGTGGGTCAGTTTTCTCACATATGATTCAACGTTTCCCAAAGGATTGTGCTGAAATTACAATGGAAGTTACAAGAGCTTTATTATTTGCCAGTTTCTCTTTGGGTCCAAGAGCTACTGGGGAAATTTTCCTCCTGAAAATCAATCTGGTTTGGAACAAGAAGAGAATAAAGCCAACAAGACAGTGATTGTAACCAAGAAAGTATGAAACGAAGACAGGATTCGTGTTGGCTTATAATGATTATTGCCTCCAGTCAATTTAAAGAAGCAGCATGTTCTAATTAAAATTAAGAATTAGCACAGGAAAACTTATATCATCAGGGAGACAAATTTCTAACATATAGAATTATTTATAATTATTAGCATATTATCATCATCACAATATTTATAAATATCGAAGTTCTAGAGAGGCTTTCGAAAGGGTATTCCTTTACAACATCGAGTCACATGATATTAACAACGATTCTATAGACTTTGAATTTATCCCCAGTAGCCTATTTTTACTGAAACTAAAGACAATAAGCTGCCTGAATATACTGTGAAATATCCATAGATATGCATCCCATGGGCCCTCCCGAGTTTTTCTCATTAGTCCCCACTAGGTCCCTGTGAAGCAGAAGCAGGGGTGCTATTTTCAGTCATCAGATTAAAAAACCAAAAACCGAAAAACAAAAGATGAGTTTGTTGACTGAAGTTACATAGCTAACCCAACACAGAGGGATCTCAGATCTTGACATATGAATACAATGAGAATTCATTCCAGATCAAATTGTATAGAGAACAGAATACGAGGATGAGGTAGGGGAAAAGGGAGAAATACAGATGTTTCCTTCCCTTCTCCCCTCTGCCTTTCCTATTCCACATTCCCCTAAAGAGGAATGAGGGAATTCTAAAGAGCCAAAGCATAAAGAGGGAACCATGGAGAAGGAGGTTATATTTCCTAGCTTAATGTAGTGTTAAACTAACAAAACAGGCTATGTCTTTTGGTAAATTATCATATAACTTCCAATTATCATTTAGATGTAATGACTCTCTAAGCATAACTCAAATGAGCTGTCAATTTTTCATCTTCAGCTATTGTTTCTGTATATTCCCATTCTTGGGAAAGTATTCATTTACATCCAATGCTTAAATCCTCATCTCTACCTTAATCAGCACAAATTTTTTATCTCCAACACTAATTTTTCAATCAAGCATTAGTTTCATATTTATTTCCAGGAAATAGAATGTCAACTGGACATTTCCACCAGAACAATTCTGCTTTAATTCCAAGTGTCTAAAAATCAAACTAAGTTACACTTTCACCTGAATAAGCTTTCTTTCTGTGCTACCACATTCTCTCCTACCACATTTTCCAAGTTACTCAAAAGCTTAAACCTTAAACTCATCTTCTAGTCTTTTCTCTACCCCACCCTTAATAATCAATGATCAAGTTTTGGCATTTTTTCTTTTTATGGTCTCCAGTGTCATCCCTACTTTATCCTAGGCTTAGCCCTTACCTTTGTGTTCCTACTTGGAATGCTTGACCTTTCAGGTACTTCGACTTTCTAGATTCAATTCCAATGTCAGCTCTCAATGGATCTTTTATAGAAGATCATGGATTGTTTTTTAGCTGCCTTATTTGATAAACTTGCCTCCCCTTAGATTTCAAGCAGTTGAAGGGCCTTGACAATATTTTATTTGTTTACTTGTTTCTTTAGTCAAAGTCAGAGAACAAAACAGTTGTAAGACTATACCTTATGTTTGATATTATCATAATTATCATAATTTAAAATCTCTTTTTAAATGTTAAGTGTCTTGAGAAGTCTTTAATGTTTTTTCTGATTGTGAAATTTCATGGGCCCTACACAAGGAATGCCTTGACTGCTTTGAATATAATTGAATAATAACAACTGGTCAAACTTGTTTATTACCCTGTGCATTAAGAAGAGTAATCTAATAGCTCTAAATCATGTAAATTAGAGGGGCAAAAGAATGGTAGCAAGAAGGTCAGTTAGAATTCTACTAGAATAATCTAGGTAAAAGGCAATGACGGTGATAACTGTACTACTGGCAACCAAATAGCAAATGAGGACAATGATGATTTTAAAGAGTAAAAGACTTATGGGAATGACTGTGGAGACAATATATATATATAAATTTATATATATATATATAGCAGAAACTACTTAGATAGAAAGGGCTAAAGGACAGAGTATGGTCAAAGATGACAGAGAAAGATAGAGACTGTTTTAGCTAGACAATGTTGAATTTGTAAGGAAATAGTACTAAATTTTAAATACAGGTGGATATGGACATAAGGATATTCAGCACACAGTGGAAATAGATGTCACTAGCAAGGTGATGGTAGAAGCTAAAGGAGTAGAGAAGGTGAACAAAAGGGCAACAAACTAAAGAGGAATAATGGAACGGAACCATAGTTTATGACTATATTTGGAAAGCAGTAGGATCCTGAAAGAGACAGGGAGGAGAGGGAGAAGGAGTTTTAAAAAGTGAAGCATTACTGAAAGCAAGAAAGGAAGCCAATCCTGGGACATGCCAGGGAAAATGAAGGCAGAATGTTTGTTGATTTTCACTGTTAGGAAACAGAGTGATAACCTTATTTTCCATAAATTTTCAGAGCTCAAAAATCAAAAACATTTTTCATTCCATATAATTAAGAATTAAAATAACTCAAAAAATATTGTATTTTATCTGTCTAAATTTCCCCCAGAGAGTACAGCGCTGTCTTTATTTCATATTTATTCAAATTACCCTTTTATTCTCAATAACAAAATTAAAAATTCTGCAATCTTTTCACCACCCAGGGAAGGCATTATATCTGTCCTCCTGGGTCCCTAAAAATTTCAGGGGCTTAACGTATAATCCAAAATAAACTCACCATATAAAGTAAGCAATCGTGTCTTGGGCTAGGTAACCAAGCTAGAATTGAAAACATGCAAGAAGTTAGGTGAAGATCCAGGAGGTGCATACCAGTTAACAGGTCACAGTTAGGTATAGGAAGGAACATAGCCTAGAGAAAGAAGGAAAAGTTTCACAGATGAGAGCACACATGCTGAGTCTAGCACCTGAATGATATTCAAGGCCTTGGGACAATGGCACTCATGTGCTCTCACTTGATCCACTCCTAACCCAATGGCTTACTTATTTCCCTATAGAGTCTTGACCTAGATTGTCCTAAATCGTTATCTACTACATCTTCTGGAAATTTTTAAATTTAAATATTCAGTTTATGAATCATCCTCAGGTTACTAATATTCGTTTTCATTTCATGCCTTTTCAGAGCAGCTCATATCCCGATCCGAAATTCATATTTTATACATATGTGTTTATATATGTGTATATGTATGTATAGATGTATATATGTAAATGTATGTATGTGTATAAGCACTTTAAAGACTGTGTTATTAACTATTTTCAGAAATTCGATTAAACCTTACCCTATATTTAAAGTTTAATTTTTTTACTGTCACCATTAAATTGTCCCTTGATATAAAAGTGACCCACATTTTCAACATGAATTATATTTGCTATCCTTATATTTGCAGTTTGGGAAACCGTTTTCACTGCTCAGTGACTCGTAGCATATAGGTGGCATTTAGATTATTTTAAGCACCTACACACATTCCTGTTATGATTATAGTGATTAAAATAAATACACTTTCTAAACATTTGAAGGAACTTAGTAACATTGTTCCAGAAACATCTATCCAAACTACTAGACGCTGTGTTTATGCCACATGGAGTGAGATACACTATACTTGAGAGTTGAATCATACCACCTATTTGGCTGAGCTTTTTATAAATATAGACTGATCAAATAATCAGTCACTTTATTCTCATCATTTCATTCTAGAGTCACTACATTTTCCTTGTCATTCAGCATTTTCAAGGAATCAGCACCAATAGCTTTATACAATTTGTTCCTTCCTTTTAAGAAGGAAGTGTAAAGAAAAAATTATATTTTTCCCATGATATTGGAAAAAGTAAAAGTCCTAAGTAAATAGAAAATTACCTTTGCATAAATCTGAGAATATGTACCAGGATAATAATCCTAAAATTATTCAAATTATTGACTGCTTTGGTGGGGACCATCAGTTAATTTTTATGAGACGTATTAATATATTACTGATTTATGTGTCAAACCTTTCTAATCTAGGGCCATTGAAAGATTCTTTGTAGAAGGTAAGGTAAAGAATAGAGAGGAGTATAACAGAAGGGTTTGCTCGATAAGTTAAAATTTCAGTTGATCAATTTCTACTAGTAAAGTGATTTAGAGCAAACAGCAAATGTCTACTAATTTTCTTCCCTTGCTTACTGATTGCCTTACACTCTCATCAGCACATATTTCACCTTTGCATATGTGACAAATTAAGGACAGCTCAGTTTCTTTCTGCAAACATGGATTGAGCTCATAGTATCTGTTCATTTTGCATTGTACTGTGGGAAGGCAGAGACAATTGGTTCAAACTCTGCCCTCAAGTAGCTTATAATCTTATATAAGCATATGTATAGCCAACTATAACACCAAGCAGAATAAAATAAATCAACACAGACATAGAAACAATAAGCTGCCCCCCAAAAAACAGTAATGGAGACTTTAATTCTTAATGAGAAAAAGGAATCAAGAAAGGATGTTTAATCTTTAAGGGTTACTTGCTTTCCTGATAAGAACCATCAATACTGATCTTTCTGTAAATCATTGTAGATGACGAGAACAACTGAACTAATTTTATGATTTCACCTAACCTGTCACCAATCCGCATTCATTCAACAAATAAATATTGCACATCTATCATGTGCTAAGGATGTCACTGGGAACAATGATGTATATATTTTAGTACTACCCTCAAGGAGATTACATTCCGGTGAACAGACAAAAACTAATAAATCTGATAAATATTAGAAATTTTAGAACAGAACATTTCAAGACTGAAAGGGAACAAAATAATATAGCAACTGATTCTTCTTCCTAGGGATGAGAATTTAAGTTCAGTCAGAGTCAAAAAACTGAAGGATAATGGAGATTCAGTTTAAGGTTGCTTTCCCAAAATTTTGGTTGGCTGCCAAAATTTCAAGCTAGCGTGCAATGTATGCACAAAATCAAAGGAATGAATGAGTAGAGGATGCTCCCAATGCAGTGCTTGTTCCTTAAAAAGTTCCCTAAAGTTCACTACGCATGGTAAGAAGAAACTGCAAGGTCAAAGGACCTAGAACTCCAGGTTCTAAGATGTTCAAACTTTTAGGCTGCAAAAGGGACAATGTCATCTCCCATGAGTCCACCCATTTGCCATACAAGAAATTCTCTCTGTACCACAATTATGTACCTCCTAACTGTGTCACTGGGCCTACATCAGAGGACCACAGCCTACAACAAAGGTCAAAAAAGTGTTGATGAAACATTGCAAATTGAGTAAACATACTTATCACCATCTCATTTAGACTGACAGTAAAGAATATTTTTTAAGTAAAAAACAAACAAAATAACCCCACAAAAACAAAGAAAAAGGGAGTGGAGACAATAGCTGATAGAGTTTATCAGCAAAATTTTGGAGAATGGAGAGAGAGAAGGGATAGGAATTAGCTGACCTGCATATCAAAGAAAAGTAGAAATAGAAATGCTTATGGAGGAGAATAGCAATGAGTAGGCCAAACTCCAGAAAAGTTCAGGAAAGGAGATGTTAGTTCCCACTTAGGAATTAGCAAGCTGAGAGAGAGGATGAGACATCATACTGAACACAGGGGAATTCAGTAGAATTTCACACTGGGAATGATGAGATAACCCCCTTTCTTTGATCACTTCCCAGTTTGCTGACAGCCAGGATTACAATGCCAGGATATCTCCTTTTATCTCCAGAATATAACTTTTATCTCTAGAATATAAGAATGGAGTGTTATTGTCTAGGAATAAAAAAACTAGCCCAAGAAGAGAAACCTAAGGGTTCTGATACTGGACAGGTCTAATCAGCCTGCAAGCTCTCCATTCAACAAACCCCGCCCAGAACACACCCACAAACACAACTCAGCTTTTTACAGTGTCTCATTCTAAAATAGGAATATACATTCAAGGCTCAACAAATATTCTTGGAAAACTTCTGAAATAGAAAAGAGAAACCAAAACAGATAAATAAACAAACAAAAAAGAGATCTGGAAGAAACAGAGATAATGCAGAGAACATAAGGTAAAACGATAATAAACAGAAATGAAAGGTTCTCGATATTCTCAGAGCAATATTCCATCCATAAATTAAGAGTACATTCTAGACAATAAATACGAAAGAGCAGAGAAATAGAAATATAAGGACAAGATTAGGGTAGCGATCCATAGAGTCCGACATCCAAAGAGTAGGAGTGCAGGAACAAATGATTAGAGAAAATAGAGGGGAAGAAATTATAAAAGACAATTCCTCACATATATAGGAAATTAGTTTCTTGATTGAAAAAGCCCACCAGGATATATCACTGTGATATTTTGATCACCAGGGATAAAGACCTGAAATGCTTCTAGAGAGAGAGAAGAAAATCTAATCAAGTCATATATAAAGAATTAGAAATCAAAACAGCAGACTTCTCAATTCATCTCTGAAAGGGAGAAGACTTTAAAGCAACATCTTCAAAGTTTTGAGGGAAAAGATGTCCAACATCAAATCCTGTAGTCAAACAATTAATCAAGGATGAGGGGTTAATAAAGACATATAAGAGGTTTGGGGTCTGCATTCCAGGCAGAGGGAGCAGGGACAGCAAAATCCTGAAGCATGCATAACACATCATCATGGCTTTTTAGACATTTATACCTGGAGGAGGGAAAGCAGGCCCATGTGAGGTAAGGCCTTTAGCCACGCCCAATAGTTTATTTTCCTACCTAGCCTACGGGAGTCACGGAGGACTTCAAGAAGGAAAGTGACATCTGATTTCTATTCGCAAAGTCTAGTCTGGTAACAGTTAGGGAGGGTTGGTAAAAGTTGGGCAGTGTTGGTGGCAGGGGAAAAGCATATATAAACAGGAGTTGATGTAAGTCTGACCTAAGTGGGTAGCATTGAGGAAAAGACAAAAGGACTGACTTTCAGGCATTTACAGAATTAGAATCACCATTAAGTGTCTGACTGAATGTGGATATTCAATGAAAGTGTTTAAGATGGTTTCCAGGTTCGCACCTTAGATGGGTGGATGAATGATAATGTCTTTCCTTAGCAAGTGAGAAGGATTTGGAAAAACAGAAGAGTTCGATTTGAGACTTACTGAGTTTGCATTACCCTACACACTGCTTGCTCTTTCACCCCAGTGCATTTACACTTTTGTTGTACATTCTACTTGGAATTCTATAACCCCTCTCTGTATTATACTAATAAAAGCATAGATCAGAGTAAGAAGAAATCATTCGGAACATCAACCAAATTCACATTTTACATATGTGTGTACCCCACTCCCATCCCTGTTTACCTATATAATTTTATGTAATTATAGCCATAATAGAGATGCAATTTTATGGTCTGCTTCTTTCACTTAAAATATTAAGTATATTTCTCTGCTATTCTGTAGTCTTTATTAATTATCACTTTTATGCCTGCATAATATTAAATTGGGTGGTACTTTCTTATGTTACTTATCGTATCCACTGTTGTTGAACATTTAGGCAGTTTCCAATTCTTTACTGAATAAGGCTACAGTGAGAATCCTTGTACACATATATTTTTTTTTTCATTTTTTCCTGAATTTTGTCTTTGTGGGTATGAGAAAACAGTGCTTTTTCTTTAGCCCCAATGTAGTGCTATGACTCAACATATAAGAAAGTTTTATAGCTGCCTTTTATTTTGCACATATGCAGGAACAATTTTTCATGTCAAATCTATGTCCCTCATGGATTTCCTTCTGCTCA
>NW_006443138.1:22321630-22329107 GCF_000325575.1 Pteropus alecto | reverse complement strand
GATATTCTCAGAGCAATATTCCATCCATAAATTAAGAGTACATTCTAGACAATAAATACGAAAGAGCAGAGAAATAGAAATATAAGGACAAGATTAGGGTAGCGATCCATAGAGTCCGACATCCAAAGAGTAGGAGTGCAGGAACAAATGATTAGAGAAAATAGAGGGGAAGAAATTATAAAAGACAATTCCTCACATATATAGGAAATTAGTTTCTTGATTGAAAAAGCCCACCAGGATATATCACTGTGATATTTTGATCACCAGGGATAAAGACCTGAAATGCTTCTAGAGAGAGAGAAGAAAATCTAATCAAGTCATATATAAAGAATTAGAAATCAAAACAGCAGACTTCTCAATTCATCTCTGAAAGGGAGAAGACTTTAAAGCAACATCTTCAAAGTTTTGAGGGAAAAGATGTCCAACATCAAATCCTGTAGTCAAACAATTAATCAAGGATGAGGAGTTAATAAAGACATATAAGAGGTTGGGGTCTGCATTCCAGGCAGAGGTAGCAGGGACAGCAAAATCCTGAAGCGTGCATAACACATCATCATGGCTTGTTAGACATTTAATACCTGGAGAGGGAAAGCAGGCCCATGTGAGGTAAGGCCTTTAGCCACGCCCAATAGTTTATTTTCCTACCTAGCCTACGGGAGTCACGGAGGACTTCAAGAAGGAAAGTGACATCTGATTTCTATTCGCAAAGTCTAGTCTGGTAACAGTTAGGGAGGGTTGGTAAAAGTTGGGCAGTGTTGGTGGCAGGGGAAAAGCATATATAAACAGGAGTTGATGTAAGTCTGACCTAAGTGGGTAGCATTGAGGAAAAGACAAAAGGACTGACTTTCAGGCATTTACAGAATTAGAATTACCATTAAGTGTCTGACTGAATGTCATATTCAATGAAAGTGTTTAAGATGGTTTCCAGGTTCGCACCTTAGATGGGTGGATGAATGATAATGTCTTTCCTTAGCAAGTGAGAAGGATTTGGAAAAACAGAAGAGTTCGATTTGAGACTTACTGAGTTTGCATTACCCTACACACTGCTTGCTCTTTCACCCCAGTGCATTTACACTTTTGTTGTACATTCTACTTGGAATTCTATAACCCCTCTCTGTATTATACTAATAAAAGCATAGATCAGAGTAAGAAGAAATCATTCGGAACATCAACCAAATTCACATTTTACATATGTGTGTACCCCACTCCCATCCCTGTTTACCTATATAATTTTATGTAATTATAGCCATAATAGAGATGCAATTTTATGGTCTGCTTCTTTCACTTAAAATATTAAGTATATTTCTCTGCTATTCTGTAGTCTTTATTAATTATCACTTTTATGCCTGCATAATATTAAATTGGGTGGTACTTTCTTATGTTACTTATCGTATCCACTGTTGTTGAACATTTAGGCAGTTTCCAATTCTTTACTGAATAAGGCTACAGTGAGAATCCTTGTACACATATATTTTTTTTTTCATTTTTTCCTGAATTTTGTCTTTGTGGGTATGAGAAAACAGTGCTTTTTCTTTAGCCCCAATGTAGTGCTATGACTCAACATATAAGAAAGTTTTATAGCTGCCTTTTATTTTGCACATATGCAGGAACAATTTTTCATGTCAAATCTATGTCCCTCATGGATTTCCCTCTGCTCACTACGGATGCCACTGCATGACAAATAATGACACTGCCAAGGGCCTTCCTCCAGGCTCCTCTGCCACCTCTGTCACTACATCCTGCTATAGACCTGCACTCTCCCACCCCTTTAGCCCTTCAAATTGATGACGACGTAGCTGAAATACTTGCCTGGCTTTGGTTCTGGTGTTTATGATTGGCAGGGGGCGGGGGGAGGGCGGGGAAGGGCTGCATTGATCTACAGATTACCTGGACTCAGTGCATACTGACTGTCAGCAATCCTACCCTGTACCTATGGCCACGTATCTTACTGAGTTCAAGTTCAGCTACCTGGAACTCATTATATTTCAGAGGAGGAATCAGGCACAATGAGAACAATAAGAGCAGCTAAAAATGTAGTACTTCTTATTTTAACTATCCTTCCTGCATTTGTCTCACTATAGTAGTTAAGAGCATGGACTCCATAGTCAAGGTTCAAGTTGTATCCCCTTGGGCAAATTTGTTTAGGCTCTCTGTGACTCGGCTTTCTCATCTCCAAAATGGGGGTATACTAGTACACGATTAGAACAGTGCCTGGCACATGGGGAGTCTTTATAAGGATTTATTATTATTATTTCTGTCAGAACTCTGGACAAATTTATATAACGTCAAAGTCCCATACAAAGGTAAAATTCTCATTAGAATATAATGATAATTAAACACGTAGAGTACTTGTGTGAGAGACATCATTCTAAAGACTTTTCACATATTGTCTATCAAAACTTCTCAATACCGATGCTGTGATCCGCATTTAAAGATGAGTAAAGTGAGGTACAAGAGTGTTAAAGCACCTGCCTGAGATTTCACATGAGGTCAAGATACAGAGATTCAGACTTAGGAATATGTTTCCAACGGTGCAATCCTAACTACAAGACGTGATGTCTCTGAATATAACAGCAGAAATTTAATGGTTCTTGAAGAAGGATAAGAGTAGTTAATAAATTACCTAATCTTTAGTGATATGATTCCTCTGTTGCTGCTCCAAGAAAAAAGTTGAGTTCCAAGGCACTAAAATCTTTATAGCCTTTACTTCCCATTTTTACTTGTACTTTGAACCTCATCCAAATTGAATTCAACACGTATGGTTTTCTAATGCCATTGTGAATTAGAAGTTCTTTTAATCTTCATCTTATCTCCCAGCTGTAGTCTTTGTGTCTCTTCCCAACTCTTAAAGCGTCAGATCAAGGGATATGAGACTTCAGTAAATCCTTCAGAGTTTAAGATTAATAATAAGAAAAAAAACGTTCAAAGTCAGTTAAGTGATCATCTCTATAGTTTTAACTATTAGGATGCAGAAATTTGTTTCTAAGTAAAAAAAAAAAAAAATACTTTGTCCTGTGCTCATTATGCAGATCAGAAACAGTAAGGAAACATCGGTGTAAATAGAGGATGAGTGCCCAGGGAGGACCTCTTTGAATAAAATAATTGATAATATTCTCTCTATATATTTAGCAGTGTATTATTGCCAGATCACCACTGGTAAGGGCTATGTTGTGAGAGTGTTTCATTTTTCATACCAATAAGGTGAAAAATTAGGAAATGCTATCATGGGTAGAGGACAAGACAATTGAAACAAATTATAGAGGCTATGGCTGCCTTTGAAGAGAGCATCTCAAAGGTTCAGGAATATACTTGAAGTAGGGAAGGAAAGAGAGTACATGAAGCTGGAAAGGTAAGAAGAGGCCAAATTATAAAAGGTTTATAAAGCAATCCAGTGCTATAGAATGTAAATAATTTCCTGTTGAAAATGGAAAACCATTAAGTGATTTTATACTGGCATGATTAGCCAAAAAAAAGAACTAGATTTCTGGTTTAAAATAATCTTTTCAGTTTCTGTATGGAAGAGAGAGAAGGAAGGGGAAAGAGGATTAAATGCCAAAAGAGGATAGGGGGCCATTTGTCAGACATGCAGTTGACCAGGGAAATGATGCTGCGAGGGGACACAGGACTCAAGCAGCAGCGATGGAAATGGAAGCATGAGAGAGGAACTTGAAACAGATCTGGAAGGTAGAAACACATTTAGTGGCAGATTACATATGCTCTTTAGGGGCAGGGTGTATTCTAGCAGGGTGTTTCTCCATTTTTAAATACATGTTTCCTTTTTAACAAACATAAAACCTCACATTGTTCCTCCAACAAAATTCTCATGTATCCCTCTAAAGGAGCATGCTCCACCCAGCACATTTAAACATCACTACTTTTAGTATACCCCAGGAAATATTTTGTCAAACATTATTTATATACTTTGTACTACCAAACAATAGGAATATTTTTCAAATATAAAATTACATTTTAATGTAAAATAGAAATATTCAATCTACAGAGTTATCTGAAAGGATTAATCTCCCCCTGCCCCACTACAGTCAGTGTGCTAGGATGGGTCCTGGGTTTCCAGCTTGGGCAGAAAGGTCAATTATGGTCCTTAAATAAAATAGTGAATATAAGAAACGAGATCTAGGGAAGTGAATACTGAGTTTAAAGTAAATCAATATGATTCACTAAACCGTAAACCACTATAAAACAAGAACCACTTTTTAGCCGTGAATAAAACGGTGAGTAACTGGCCCATACCTGAAAAAACAAATTTAAGTAAAATATGTGTTGATCTGAACTATGCTGCCTGCTGGACACAAAAGGAGGTAGAGTAAGAAAGGCAGAGTGAGAGCCGTAGAGAGAGGTATGAAGGGAAACAGTAGTTTGAGGTAATATGACTAACTAAAAGTGGTTTTAAACTTTTGCTTATGAACCATTTTGAAAACTAACAAAAGCTATAGATTTTTCTTTGTATACATATATGCACAGTTTCGTACAATTTCTGGGAGATTCATTAACCTCCTGAAATCTTACTTGGATCCTTTAAGAATTTGTAGAACCCAGATCAAGAATCTCTATACCAATGATAGTCTTTGGTTAGTTCTACTCACCTGGGGACAGGGTAAGAAAATAAAAGAACAGAGCTTGGGGGGATGCCAGCATTTAAGAGGCAGATGGAAGAAGATGACCATCCAAAGAAGAGTGAGCACAACACTCATAGAGGTAACAAGGAATGGGCATAAATGGTATAATTAAACCAAGGAATGAGCTTCTTTCAAAGAAGAGGATTTGGGGTCACATACTACACAGAGGCAAAGTAAGATGATAATGAAAAGACATCATTTAGATTTGGGCATTAGTGGATACTTGCTATTTGTTGCTCAGTTTTTATTCTGCATTCTGGAAAGAGAACTCCAAATTTCCTCAGAGAAATCAGTCCGCTACTTTATCATTTCTCAGCCATATGAATTGTGTGGAACTGACCCCAGCCCCAATTCCAGAGGACAGCATCTGCTTGCCACAGAGATTGGTCCATAAAAATCATCTAGGTGAATCTAAGGATTTTATTGGAAATTCTGGAACAAGGAGGCTGCAGAGGTGAACAGAAAAGCAAACGGCCATGGGAGCTGCTGGTGACTACCTCAAAATAGAAAGCCAGGTCATTGGTTACCTTGATAGTCCACTGGATCTAGCCTTTCTTAATGCTAGTCTACCTCTAAACATTTTAATTTCATGAGCCCATTTAAATCAAATCTGCTGATGCTTTCAACAGGAAGCATCCAAACTGATACATGACTTTGCAGAAGCTATCTCAGTAAAATGATAGTGACAGAAACAAGATGGCTATAGGCTAATGAATGACTGGGAAATGTAACGTTTCAGCAACCCAATCTATATGCTCTATTTCTCACAGATTTATTGTGGCCATTTAAAATGCAATATAAGTGTTTTGGGTTTTGTTTCAAATTATTTTCTTCATTTGGGCATTAGGGAACATTAGAGAACAGTGGATTCTCTTTTGACTCCTTTTCTAGGACATAGGTTAAAGCTCAAACCTTTTTAAGAAGAGCTTAAATGATTCTTGCCCTAATTTATTAATTTACCTTGGTCAGCCAATATTGAAATTTATCCACCACTTTTCCTGCCCCCTTATATTAAGCCATCCAGTGTAGCTCTGTTGAACTCATATTCTCTTACTCAAAAAAAAAAAAGCAAATCTAGACATTCTTCTGGAAGCTCCCTATCCAAACCTTATCCTCTCTCAACTAGACCATTAAAACTGCACACTAACATGCCTCTTTGACTTTGTTCTTGCCCACTTTCAGTTTAGTCTCTACATAACACATTGATCTTTAAAATGTAAATGAGATCATATTCAGAATTGCTCAGTTGCTTCCTACTGTATTTAGAATTAAATATTTAATAGGGCTGCTTTGAGAATAAAATTAGATTAGATTTGTAAAGGGCTTAGAGCAGTGCCTGGAATATGTAAGCACTAAATAATTGTTTGCCTCATTATTACTTACTGCCTGAAACAATCTTCTTCCACATCATCTGCTTAGTAACATATATCTTCTTTAAGATTCAATTCAAATATCACCTCCCCTTTTTGAAGCAAAGACAAGGACTTTCTCTTCTGTGCTCCCGTAGAATTTAGTTTATACTTTTGTAATAAAATTTACTGAATTTATGTACAATCATTTATTTACTGATCAGCATCAGTAAGCTCTGGATAATTTCGTATATTCAACACAATGCCTCTCACTGTGTAGCCAACATATTGTATGAATAAGTGAAATTATTCTGTGAATAATGTTCACTGCTTTCTCTTGTCTACAGGTTTATATTTCCCAAACATTAGCAGATTATTTTCTCCTTTTACAGGACCCATATTCCACCTTTCCTAACTGAGATTATTTATTGTAATGAATTACTGGCTATTGTACTTACCCTTTGTTACAGTTTCTAACAATTGGCCAGATGTAAAAGTGATTTTTACCTGTCAGTAATACCAGTGTTACTTGTTTCTAGAGCCTCTATTGTGCCAAAGAGTTCCTAAGGTGATATGGCAGTTTTCTTGAACATGGGTTACTAGAAGACAATATGACTGAAGAAAAATATCACCATCAGGAGATATTTGGGTAATTCATCTACCATATCTAAATTTGGCTTCTTCACTTATAAAACTACTCTCTGAGTTGCTGTGCAATTCAAGTGGAATAACAGAGGTAATAACTCTGTATAAATGCTAAAGGACTACATATTTTACATTGGCCATACTGATTCTTGACAATCCAGTGCTGCACTGTCCAATAATTGTAGCCATACACCATATGTGCTATTGAACACTTGAAGTGCATCTTGCCAAATGTGAGATGTGCCATACATGTAAAATGTACACCAGATTTTGAAGATTTACTATGAAAAAGGAATGCAAAATATCTCATAAATATCTTTTTATTTTGAGAATATGTTGACATGATAATATAATTAACATTCCAAATACTGATATGATAATATTGAAATTAAAGTTTCTTTCTTATTTTACTAGAACTTTGTTAAATGTCAGCTGAAGCACATGTTTTTTGTGGTGGCTACTTTCAAAATTGCTCCATGAGCTGTCTGTCCTTCATACTCATAGCATATTTTTCCAAAGCATTAACTAGTTTTTTAATCAAAACTGAAATAGAAATCTACTCACCTCTCCATTTTTTGTTGTTGTTTTTGGACATAGAAGTGAAAATAAGATTCCTTTCAAAGCAATGGAACGATGATTCAAAGGGAAGAAAATCAGCTACTCGGTGGTTTGAGCGGTCGGTAGACAGTAAAAAGTAACACCATACTGATGAAAGGTAGGGCCTCATCAGCTGTCATTGCAATTCCACCAGAGAGGAATTATATTTTTTTTAACTAAAATGTAAGTAGAGAAGCATGACTGCAGAGAAACTGAAGGCATCTCAATGACCAAGGAATGTGTGCTTTTAAT
>NW_006443138.1:22282458-22321579 GCF_000325575.1 Pteropus alecto | reverse complement strand
GTGTAATGGCAGAGGAGTATACATTCTGAGTGTGTTTTGGGTTTGTTCAGGTATGTATATATGGACATCGTCACTCCTGGGCCATTTCTTTCATTGATTCACTCATAGTAGATATTTGTTAACATCTACTACATACCAGGGCGGTGTTCTAAGCCTAAGGGATATTGCAGTGAACAAAGTCCCTACGCCCAAGGAACCTACATTCTAGTAGAAATTTCCTGGAGAGAGCTATGCATTCTATTTGTGTGATCTAAATTTCTCTTAATACCATTGCTCCAGTGGCCTACACTTCTTACCTTTCTATCAGCTCCATACCCACATTAGAGCGATATGAATTAACACATCGCACAACTAGAATCCATTTTTAGAATTTGTAGGAAGGGGAGAGAAATGAGAGAGACTCAATTCTGGAATCCTCTCTTAACTGGCAAAGCCATCAGAGTTCCATAAATTACTCCTACTAGAAGATACCTTCATTCTTTCTCTAAGGCTGATTAAAAATGGTAGCCCTTGTTATGGCTGTGTAAACAGCAATTGTTTCTCACTATCCTCCCTCCTGTAGCATTTATTCTGCATGTTGTCTCTGGTGTCTGCTACCTGATGGATGGAGACCAGTGAACTCAGTTCTAGAGGATACAGAATTAGACTGTGACCATGTCTCAATGTGAAGAAGGTTTTTATACCTCAGAAAAAGGTTTTTTTCAGAGAGTCAATTTCCGGTCCTTCCACAGTCTAAGTGTGTGACATTGGGCAAGTCACTGACATCCTTGGAGCTGGTTTTCTCCTCTGTAAAGTGCAGATATTGGAGTAGAGAATCTCTGAGACTCTTCTCAGTCTCAAGGTGTTATGCCTTTGAATAATTTATGTAGCATAAGAATAAGCGATGACAGAAAAAGTAAAAAATAGCGTAAAAGGCCAAGAAGGAATTTGTGGGCCATATTTGATATTTACGGATAGCAATGGAAGATCAATAACAAGAGAGAAAACCAGCGTGTTCTCTAAGAGTGACTTGAATAAAGTCTTCCAGTGAATAGAGGAACAGAGAATTTTTCCTACAGTGTCTTATTTTTCAACAAGGCTCAACCTATTACACTTGGCATTTTCTCAACTGGATTTGTCTATATAAATTAGTCTACAGCTGTAGCCAGCTGTTTTGTCAGAAGTAAAATCTCTGATCATATTTCCTGTCAAGCAACATAAAAGCTGAATCTAGTATTTTTTAAAAACAGCTTTTTGCCCTGAAACCACAGACCTAAGCTAATATTGCCATCCTTAAAAATAAAGTGCATACACACTGAGGGCATTGCCCTGGAAGTTTTGGAGGCAGGGGGGAGGAAAGTGGAGTTACTGCTACATGATCTGCATTATGATTAGTGACACAAAGACTGGGTAAAACTATGGCAGGAAATTTTTTTTACATTTTTCCTTTTCCTCCAACCCCAAAATTGGAAAATATTCACTTGGAGAATCCTTAGAGACCAAAAAACAGTTAAAAAAAAAGCCTAATTTTTCCAGTCTTTCACATTTCTAATAATGGTGAGTCTGGCAGGTTCCACTAATGTTTTCCAAACACTACACAGACCATATAACTGATATAAATAGAACTAGGTCTAAATAACATGAAAATAGTACTCAGGGCTCCTGCAGAGGCCATCTGTGAGATGGTTTTTTCGTAATGATCCTGTGATTTCAAGGAGTCACGGATTCACCCATTTTGATCCAAACCCTTTTGGAGGGATTGGATAACACCCTTTTGTGATAGAGTGGGAGGTGACAGAATTAGAAGTAGGGGAAGGGATGAGGACTAGAGAATGGCCAAGAGGAAGCATCTAAGTTCCCAAGACTAAAGCATGGTTAGAAACAAGGACAGTTTTTGTGCTTGAATCCCTCTACTGCTGAAAACATTCAAGTCAGTGGTCTCTTCTCCCTGGATTCTCAGTAAATACTTGACATTAAACACATAGCATTTATTAAAACAGCCTATATTTACTCAGTATCCGCTCTGTTTATTTGGTGCATTCCTGATAGAATTTGCACAGCATTTTCTTTGCCACTACTGTTTATCATTTCTAGCCACTAACTGCTAGAATAAATGTAGGAGCCAAAGGAAGGTGAGGGATAAAAGGGCTGGGAAGAGGGGAATTGGCAGCCTGAGGGTGAAGAGTAATAGGGGGGAGAAGCCAGGGAAGGGCTGCTTAAATTGGAGGTTCTCTCTTACAGTAGCTTGGAATGGCCAAATCAGTGGATTCATTCAAAGCTTAAAGGACACTTGAAACATCTTCACAACTGAATCACTTATTTAAGCATTTATGTGTTGTTACCCATTTTGTTACTTTGCAAACTCTGAGAATTTATCATAAACAATCCCATATCAGATAAATATAACTCTATTAATTTGTCTGAGAATGCTCAATACGTAAAGTATCTTAAACAAATGAGTTTAACATCAATCTTGTTAAATGTTTCTAAAAATTAGATATTTGTCTCTAAATATACCAAGATGGGGAACATCTATGGCCATTTCAATAAGGTTTTAAAACTACACAGAGACACATTGCACTCTGATTATTGGACCTAATTTACGGTAACATAAGTTTTCAAAATCTAAAAATGCAAAACCATAGTAAAACTTGGCAAATGGTTAAAGAATCAATGAGGTGTGTACATACACAAACTAAATTTTAATTCTTACTACCTCAAACGGTCATAAAGAGAGCTGCAGAGTTCTATATTAAATCCACATTCATAAATGTCAACCATTTAAAACCTGAAGAAACTATGGATTCTCAGGAAGAAGGCACTATATGCAATACTTCAATATTTTTAAATGTTATCATTTTAATTTTTTTCAAAATTTAAAAATTGTATACTTTTTAAAACTGATCATAAACTCTGTTACTCTAGCAAAATTCAAAACTCTTCTCATTAGTATTATTGAGGCCCCAAGGCTATGCAAAAGTGTCAAAATAGAAAAATCTGTGTAGGACTTTCTCCTAATTCTTATTTTGTCTTTCTTTTATGGCTCAATACCATCCAACCACTGAAACACTTTCTCCATGTCAAGTGCTTGCAAGCTTGTCTTACCTGTCAGTGGTCTGGTCTTCCCTTCTTTCTAATCACACCTTCTTTAACCCAGGTCTGGCCACCCCAGGGACCTCTGTTCCACTTTATAATATGATAGTAAATCATCAGATAACCTTATTCATAAAATCTAATACCTTTTATCCCAAACTTACTAATGATGAGAATCAGATCACTAGCTTACTAAAAATGGATTCTTGCACCTCAACCTATACCTTCTAAATCAAACTCTCCAGAAACAAAGCCTACTACCAATTTGTAGTTTAATCAAGCATGTCCATGTGAATCTTATCATCTCGGTTGGAGGACCCTGGATCAGTGGTTCTCCCTTACTAGATAAATCATCAGATAACCTTATTCATAATATCTAATACCTTTTATCCCAAACTTACTAATGATGAGAATCAGATCACTAGCTTACTAAAAATGGATTCTTGCACCTCAACCTATACCTTCTAAATCAAACTCTCCAGAAACAAAGCCTACCAATTTGTAGTTTAATCAAGCATGTCCATGTGAATCTTATCATCTCGGTTGGGGGACCCTGGATCAGTGGTTCTCAGACCTTACTAGATAATGCTCAGACATTACATTGAGCGAATCATATCAGAATCTACTGATGCCTGAGTATCAGTACATTTCAAAAGCTCCCTGAATGACTCTACTGGGCAACCAGAGATGAGAACTACAGACTCAGGTTTCCCAATATTTAGTCCCGCAAGCTTGTGCATCAGAATCACCTGGAGTGCTCTGTAAAAATGCAGATTCCTGAACCCTCATCTCAGATCTACTTAGAATCTTTCTGGATGGAACCTGGGCATCTGAGTATTTAATAAACTCCCCAGGTATTTCCTTCTTACAGAAAATTCTGAAAATGCCCTGCTTTGGAGCAGATGCTCATAATTATGGCACACATCAGAAAGGAATTGATGAGACTTGCCTGCCCTAACCTCTGCACTCATCATTTTGCCTTGGGAGATGTGGAAAGGGTCTATACAAGCCCTCTCAAGTGATTTGGGTAAGGTGGACACTATAATTGTGAATTTTAATAAATGAAAAAATCCCCAGAGCAAATAAATTTGAGAAATGTTTAATACTATGTTCTCTTTGATTTTCATAATACACATTACCAGCATGGGATACATTCTAGGCAATCTTGCTTCAATAAAATTATTTAACTTTGATGGTTCTGTATATTGCCTTATAAAGGTCACCTAAATTTTCTCAGTAAACCCTGAAAGCAGTTACAAACATTGAGGTATAGAAAAATTAAGAGATTGCCTAAGATCTCAGGTAGTAAATAGCAGAGTTATCCAGAACACAATTCTTTTAACTCTCTTTTGTCAGAAGACCCTATTAGTCTTACCACCCCATAGCTGTGATTTAGGTTGTACGAAAAGAACCATATAAAAATACAGTGGTGTATGCTATTGTTCCCGAATTTCTTTCATAGTTGCTATTTGTTACTTTTTTTTTCTTTTGAACTATTTCCTTTGAATTGATTTCTCTACTACTAAAAAGAGGAGGGGGGGGAGGATAATATCTCAAACAGATGTTTGTTATAATGGCAGCCTCCTACCACCAGATGATCTATATTATTTCCCATCTGTCACAAACCTAATTCTTAGAGTACAAGAAATAACACATTTTAGGGAAAAAAATCTTTATATGTGTTATTATGTTCTGTTGCAATACTTCATTGATACTATAATCTGTATTTTTAATATATTCATAACAGATATATTATACAGTGATATTAATTTTGAAACAATGTTAATGGATACCAGATGAGCAAGTACACAACTATATATGCAATACTCTAACTGATAAAGCCCAGTGAAACGGGCAGCATAATATACTTTACCTTCTGGCCTCCTCTGTGATGGTTACTCAGGCTTAGTAGAATTATTAAATCCATTTGAAGGTGGTAGGAAAGTAATTCAAATGGTTACTTTTAAAGTAACCACTTAGTAGCAAGTCTGGTTACCAGCTAGCTAATCAAGTGACTTCAACCAATTCTTTTTAAAACATGTATAATAAATATGATATTTTCCATTCAAAAAAAATCTTTCAAATGTATATTATTTCATAACAACATCATGCGAATTAAATAAGAGACCCAAAGAAAGTAAGTGCCAAGGAATAAGTGGAATACTGATATTTAATCCAAGTCCATTAAATTTCTGTCTCTACATTCTTTTATCTCTATAGAGACACAAGATATTTAAATGCAAGTTATTTTAACAATTTAATGGAGGAGAAACTTTTTTTTATTATTTTGTCTCCTAACATTTTGTTTTCTGGTAAAATATCTTTTAGATGTATCTCAATATCACTGCATTTAAAAGACATTAAGACTATTTTGTTTTATCTACGACTTTGAGATATCTATGACTTGGTGTCAAAGAAATATCCTGTGTTATTACATTCTGTTTTCATCAGATTCAATATTCTAAGTATGTTCATGCAAAGATGTACTCCTTGAGAGTGTCTGGAATTTTTTGAAAAGTTGGATCATGTTATTACAAAGTGCTCTAAAAATTTTTGGTATGAAAAGGAAACTGGAAATTATTCATTTTATAAAGCAATGTGTATTTTGTTTGTTAGGGGTTCTGCAAGACTGGCCTAGAAAGACTGACAGCAATGTGGGGATTACCTCGGGTGCTATAAGAAACAGATGAAATACAGGGCATGGCATTAAGTTAGCAGGAAGAGAAAAGAAGTCAGATAAGTCAATGCTCATTCATTGTGAAGTCCCAAAAATTGAACTCTCCCAGAACAGATTAGAAAAGGAAAGAGTCCATCAATAGGATGAAAGAGTTAACTGCCATTTATTCACTAAATGTTTATTGAGAACATATTATGTGCTGGGTAGTGAACAGACTACTAGAGATGGAGATACAGCTGTGAATGAGAGAAATACAGATACTGCCTTCATGGAAATTAAAGCATTTCTTATATTTGAGCAACGTAAAGGTCTCCTTTTTATGGGGGGAAAAAAATCTTCCAGACCTCTAGTATTGACTTAAGTTAATTGTATTACAATGTTACATAAAATTATGTAACCATAAGCTAGATATGACTACATTATGCATCTAGCTTATGCAGTTATAAAAACATATCAAAATTATAAAATAAATGCAAGCAGAACTTCAACACCAGCAAAATTCAAATTAGTATCATTAAAGGAGCATTCTGAAAAACACTTTGTTGAAACCAAGTGATTCAAACATGCTCCAATTCCATAACAAGGTGTGCTATGTCGTGCATGTGTTCTCTATATGAGTGCCTATAAATGTGACACTATTTGATCTTCACTTGGCACAAATGCATGATTTACATGTTGAGTTTACCTCTATTCTACCGTCATTAACCCATGACAAGTAAAGCACCATTACTTGGTATCAACATGATTGTATATGTAATTATATCTATATATAATTATAATCACAATAAAAATATAATATTTAACTGATCTTGATGATAATTTATAGATGTCCCCTACAAAAGAACATATCTGTTCATCACGTTTGCAAAAAGAGGGAGTTGAGGAACTTGGTTAGGAGACCATACCTTTGATGAGGATAACAGACGAAAAGTAAGCTATTACAGGTGTGATGAACTCTAGGGACAGTGTTATTGGGGCATAGCAGAGGCAGTACTAGCTCAGGCCCTTAGGAGACAGACACCTCTTTGAGGAAGTAATGTTTAAACTGAGACTTGAAGAAAGAATTGATCTTCACCAGGAAAAGAGTAGAGGGAAGACGAGAGCTAATTTTCAACCTGTTAACACTAGAATATCTGTGTACCACTTTAGTTCCATCACTGACCTAATGGGACAAGTTGTTAAATATTTTGCATTTACTCACCAGCCTAAAGAATCCTCATATATGAAATAGGAACTAAAATACTAACCTCATAGCATTCTTGGGAGTATACAGTGAATTAAAGTATGTTGGTGCTCGGCATAGTGCCTCGGCATAGGCATCTTTAACTGGAGTTGCAGTAATGGTGGTAACAATTAGGATGATTCTTAGTAATTTAGTCAGAAATATATATTGATAAAAATAGATGTTATATTTGTTAACTATAAAAGCAAAGTTTAATCTGTGTCCAGGGCCTATTTTTCTTTCATCTTCGCGGGTGAGAAGAGAAAACTGGGACCCTACTACTTCATTACGATATGCATCCCAGAATGCTCTTATGCAGCATTTAGGAGGGAAAAGCAAAATATTTTTGGTCTCTCAGAGGCAAATAACTGTCAAGACTTATGCTATGACCTATGTAGGATGATATATTTCTTAGTCCAAATAAGACAATTGCCTCTTGTGTTGGAAACTATTGCCTCTAGTGTAGGAAACTACTAAATTATTGCCTCTTGTGTAGAAAACTACTAAAGAACTCTGACCCACCAGAGACTCTGTCCTGCAGACATCTGTGTTAATCTTTTTAGCAAAAGACTAACAGTCCTTCACCTTCAAACAAGTTCCTAAAGCTGAATATCAAAAGACAGAGTACATGTCCACCCTCTCTGAACTCCCTTGCCCAGTCTTCATAGACCCCCACCACTGGCCCACACTCATGGCAACCCTCTCTTATTTTGGTTCATAAAGGATGGTTAAAAAAAAAACCTAAAACTCTATGCCCAGGTCCTTCCTCACATTTAATAATCTGGGTCCAGAGTGAGAACAAGAATTACCCCCACATTTCTAACATCAGTAACCACAGATAGCTGGTTTTCTAATAGGTTGACAACCAACCCAACCACAAAAATAAACTCTGACTCATAAGCTCACGACTGAAATAAAAGAAGTATATAGGGTCACAGCTAAATGGGATCTTAAATATAGTAAAATTCCAGTGACAATGAAGATGGGACTCTGTTTAGAATTTGAATACATAATCTATGATCAGTCATCTAGAAGCTCATCCCTATTGAACGCAGTACATATTCAGTAGTAAGTAGACACTCAAAGTCAATTGCTAGTACCATACATCCCCTTGATTGTACCAATCCTGTCATTTTGCTATTTATTTCTTAGTATGAAATGACTTACTAAAGGTCACTCAGCTAGTTAGCTTCTAAATCAGGTACACATTGCAGGCCTCATAATCCTTAATCCGGTGATCTTTCTGGTGCTTATTATTGCTCCCCGCTTTCCTACACGTTTAACGGCATATAACATTTTAATATTTCCCACAATTTGTACCAGTTTGCATCCAGGAATCTTTCCAAGTTCTGCTTTCCAAACCTGAATTCTCTGTCTATTGCCATCCCTTCATTATCAGTTGCATTCTTGCTCTCCCTTGCTTCCTTGGGCTTGACACTTCATGCCTCCTTTTATTACCTATTGTTTATTCACCTAGTACTTTAGCACCATTATTAGCTCAATGACCTAATTGAATCTGGACTTTTACTCTTACCTATAAGGGGGCACAAAAATAACCTACCCACTTTCTAGCCAGTTCCTTTTCTCAGAGTTTAACTGCTTTAACATAGAATAAATGAGAGAACTGAGGGCACTAAAATTCTACATCAGCCTGAACAGTTCTGGTCAAATTCTTGGCCTTATACCTAATGCCTACATCCCACAGTGAACTCTGCTAATTTCCATTAGTGTTGATGCTATGTCTATTGTCTCCTGACCTTGACTCAGTTCTGACTCCTGCTACTTCTTTGGCAACCTGTACTCTCCAGAAGGGACATGGCAATCAAAGAAGCCCAAAAGCATCTGGCACCTGATCCAGGCTATTGGCAAACACGTTTTCTACTGGCCCATCAAACTCATGAGGAACAAAATCATCTCTAGAAAAGAGTGAGGTGGCATTCACAAATGTGAATGTGAGTAATATGAGCTTGTCAGGCCAAATGCTTCTAAAAAACAGATTTTGTGACAGAATTAGATAAAGTTTTATTTCAAACTTGCATAAGTCAGCATTATGTTATACAATTCTTCATGCTTTTAATTTCCTGCTAAATTTTATGGTCCAGAAAATCAGCAGATGCTGAAGAAAATTATATTTATGTAAAAGAGCTTCTAATTCAACATGAAAATAATAAAAGAATGAATGTTCACTCATGCAACTCAAAAAATCTGGGCAGAATGTTGAAGTCCAAGAGCTTCCCCTAGGGGGTACTGGCATGTTATAGAGACCAGATGATACTAATTTAGCCCTCCCCAACAAAGACGCCCCTTCCTCAGCACTAATCATTGTCTTCACAACATTTGCTTTAACCCCTTTCCAGTGATTTATTTGTTTGGCTACCATGTTTTTGCTATCATGGTCCCAATTCTGATTCTTATTCACTTAAAACAATTACATTTAAGAAAAAAACTTTTAAAAACATAGATATTCCCCAGCTAGACATCTTTCAAATAAGTGCCATTGGACTCCAAGGAAACTTGGAGAGAGTATTAATGTCTTTATGGATTTCGGTTGCATAACAAACCATCCCAAAACTTAGTGGTTTAGAGCAACCACAATCTTATTTTATCCCTAAAGATCCTGGGAGTTAACTGACTCAGCTAGGCAGTTCTGCTCCATATGCTTCAGCTCGGGCTGCACTCCTCCAGAGGTGAGCCTGGGCAGAATCCAAGATGGTTCACTCACATGTTTCTAGAAGCTCAGTGAGGACTGTTGACTGGAACACCTGGGTTCTCCTCTATGTGACCTCTCCATATTGCTTGGGCTTCTCATAGGACTGCAAGAAGTATCATCACACAGCATCACTTTTACCACATTCTGTTGCCAAAACATGTCAAGATAAATTCACTTCAAGGGGGAGGGAAAAAGACTGCCTCTTTGTGAGCCAATACACTACCTAAATGCATCATATCTATGGAGGAAAAAAAAAAAAAGGTTCTATTATTGGGGCACTAATCCCATTATTGTTTATAAAGAAACTTCCCTCAATAGACTCAATCCCAACAAGATCCAGAGAAACTGATTCACTGCTTTTAGATCTTCTTCAAGGCAAGAACAGAGGGAGAATTTCTCACTCATATTAGATTCTGACTTCAGTGGGGCCTAGGGCCTCTTAGAACTATTTAAAAAATCAGGTGCTTTGTAGGCTTAAAAATTCCTAAGGTTTATAACTTTGGATTTACCTCGAACTATATAAACATAAAGACAACTCAAACAATTTTCCAACAGACAAAAGCTTAATGGGCCACTTAGGTATAATTGTTAGGAGGGAGAGGGCTACACTGATTTGTCTGTCAAAATGTTAAATTTAAAGACGATTTCTAAAATCACTCATTTGTATTGTTCTTCAGCTCTATTAGAATATAAGCCTAGAGAGGACAAGATTGAGGATTCAGTTCCCATGAGAGAACTCAAGGTTTGCTTTCACCATACCTATGAGCCAAACTAGCCATGTTGTAAACCTGCACCTTGATTCACTCACCAATGGATCTGAAAGAGAAGGTATAAATTAGTGCAACCCCATGCTTGACACTGAGAACACCTGAAACCACAGGGCCTACTCTGGAATACCGCAGGGCCTACTCTGGAATACCACTAACCCTTCTACTGTTTCTCTTTGTCCCACTAAAGGTCAAGAAAGAAACGAATTTTTATTGATCTCCTACTATGTGTCACCCACTGTACTATGATATTTTTTCTTTTTTGTTAAACAAGTATTGTGTCATTTAATCATTACCATACAAGGTTTTATATACCAAAGGCATTTAATAAGTAGTTCTCATTTGATTTCCTGAGATAAGTTATGAAACTGGTCATCAACCACAGCATTAGCAATGTTTCACTGGGTGAAAAATCTCACTTATATTTAAGGACAGCCTCCCTGGTTCTCAGGTACATGGATATGTCAGGCTGGATACCCTTGCCAGACACATAATTATATTATTTTTTGGCTCATATCAGCTCAGTATATGATGTTAAATTTATAAAACACGGTAATAAAACCCTGAAGAAATAGAAGACATTTTCATAACTTTACTTTAACCTATATAAGATATTTTGTCATAGAATGTCTACACAAAATGCCATTTGACCACAATTTGGAGATGTTGCTTATTACAAGCATTTACAAGCTAATTTTGGACAAATCTACTACTTTAGCAAATTTGCAGTTCTCAAAAATAGGCATTTCATCCAGAATGGAATGGCAATTTTCCCTCAGGGTGTGAATGATCATTCTCATTTAGCTGAAATATTTCAATAGGCTGAATTTAATCAGAGCAGTTTTGTCATCCCCTTCCTCTGACCCCTATTTCCAGTTCTATCTTCACCTCTAACTTCCAAATTGTCTTTAGCAGAAGTTTAATATCTATGCATTTTCCATTTTACAATTCTGTTAATTTAGTGTACCCTTGAGTTTCTGAGAAGTTAAGAAAGATTTTGAAATAGAATAATTATCTCTAGAAATCAAAAGGCATTTTAATGGCAGGGCAACTTTACTGGCTTTTGGAAAATGAATCAATCTAAAGAACCATATTCTGTCAAGAAGGTCTTTATCACCAATATCAAGGATATAAATAAAGATAGCATGTGAAGAGGAAAAAGTAAAGGATGAAGCAAGTATGAAACTATAGAAAGACTTGTTAGAGGTTACCATGAAGATAAGAAATTTGAATCTAATCCTATCTCGTACAAAACATCAACATTATTTGCTTACTTAAATCAAGATTTTCTTCAAAAAGTATTCTGCTGTCTGTCTAATTTACTTTTATGTCTCACAGTATCCTATCCTCTAAATTAAACCATATATTTCTAATTAATATAGATTTTTATTAGGTTGATTTACTATGTACTATTTTTAGATGATTGCCAAGCAAATACTTAATGTATTTCAAGTGTACAGATATTTTTCTAAACAAAAATATTGTACATTCTGTGTGTATACATATATACCCATGTATATATGTATACACATACACACATATACAGACATACCCTCAGAGATATTGTGGGTTTGGTTCCAGACCATCGCAATAAAGTGAGTATTGCAATCAAGGGAATCATAATATTTTTGCTAGTGGAAAATCTTGCCTTCAATTGGTGAAATATGCAACATCTGTAAAGTGCAATAAAGCAAAGTGAAATAAAGTATATAAATTAAATATTCTCCTGTTGAAAATATATATATATTCTGTTGAAGAGTGTGATTGAAGGTTCTATATTCTTTAAGGGGCTTTAAGCTTTTAATTCAGTGTTCTAAGTAACCAGAAAGAGTTATCCAGCTACCTACTATGTCTATCCTGTGTCTCCACAAGATAGTAAATGTCATACCCTGTAACAGATTGGAGCCATAAAACAGTGTGAGTGAATTCCTGTTCTAAGTTATCTTGCCTCCCAGAAACTGACCCCTTTTATCAAATGCTGACACTAATGCATACACAGCCACCTGAGTCAGTAAATTTTCCTAGTCCCTTTCAAGAGTAGTGCATTTGAACCCATCTTGTACAAGCCAGCTAGCCATGTGAGTATAGTAAATTTGCAATGGTGTGTTCTATTACGATATATTAGAATGGTGAAACAAGGTCCGGAGTAGTGCTTTCTGATTAAATGTTTTCAGTACTTTAAGTTGAATCTCATTTCTGAGAGTTTACATTTATAATGGAAATCCATCATCTAAGAATTACTAGGAGCTTCATAGATGTCTCCAAACTGACTGCAACTCACCCCTTGGGTTGTCCTAAAAATAGGCATTCAGATGCCAGGAGTTGATCATGTAGGCATTTTGGGATGACTCTAACCATGCCAAAGAATGCCTACATTTGTCCTAAAACTATTTTTAGAAACCAATTGTCAAAACAACCTTCAATGTGCGGATCTGCTCTTGCACTCCATAAACAGATGTCACTTTATTTTTCTATCTTGAAAAATATATCGAGTACCATTTGCTAGCTATGAAAGAGAAGATTACGTAGAAGTAAGAATAGGTTAGCTCACCCTTAATGTTTATATTTAAAATGAATCAGCTTTTCATATCACAATGCCTATACTACTTGGTGGCACATTTCTTGTCAAGATTTAAAAGTGGCCATTGAGAAGATTAATGAGCTCAGTTTCTGAAAATAAGAACATTACCATATTTATTACCAATAAATATGGAACCCTGCAGACAGATTCTTCTACCCTCTTAACTTCTGCCTTTGCAAATTTGCCACAAAAGAACAATGTTTTATTTGTGTAACGCGCTGTTTGGAAAAAGATATGTGGTGTTATGAATGGCTGACGCATTTCATCTCAGCAGGGTTCCAGTCTATGTTAGTAGGCAGAGCAGCCTTCTTTTATTGATGGAGTCAAAATAGGCACACTATCGAAGAGTTAAAATATTGTGATGCATGCTATGAGGGTTAACATTTTCAGTCAGCTGCCATATTCCAAGGGGAAGATAGTCCCTGAAGCAAGTTTATGGCTTCAGTAGTGTATTCATCTGCTTCATAAAAGGCTCCCAGATAAAGAGCTGAAGAGGCTTTAAACAGATCCTCAGGTCCCTAGGAAAACAATGCAAAGTCATATGTACAAGGTATTGGGTTATGACAACAAAACAGAAGAAAATTTTTTAAAAAGTGCACTTCTCCCAATTGTTTCTAGCATCTAATTAGAAATCATAAATAGAGGAAACATTTAAATGACCCTTATTTTGACAATTAATAGACTTGGATTTCTATACCCAAAAGAAGCAACTTTCTTGGTAATGTTTGTGCACTGGAATAGTTCATCTGAAAAGCAATATTTTCCTGAAATTTTACATATATCATCAGTAGAACTGAAATCAAATATCCTCTTATTCTTTTTTTTTTCAGTTGTATTCAGGGTTGCAAAAAGTTTAATTTCCAGATGAAAGGGAATAAATAGACAAGTATTTTGCGGCATAAAAATAAACTGCCGGTTAAAGTATAAAATTTCTATAAGCAGTATATGTGTTCCATGTGGCTCCAAGACCATCCTTCATTTTCCATCAGTCTGGTTTTTAACCTCCTGAGGCCATAAACTCTCATAACAAAGCCTTCTGTAATTTTATATGGAATCTGATGATTTAGAAGCCCATGGCAGAAACAATGGAGAGAGAGAGTTTTCTCAACTCACAGTTCCTATAAAAAGATGAAAACTCATCTTCATCTTGGACTAGTTTGTTTTATAAAGCCACAGAATAGCATAAGTTTTGTTAACTCCTTCATTTTCATTCTTTGAGTGAAGTAATCTATACACCTTCTAGAAATATATATATTACATGCCACTTGATAGATGAAAAGGAAGGCTAAGTATGCTGAGAATGTTGGAGGACATATGGTGGAAAACCAGAAGTTGTTAGAAGATTAGCCTAGTTTTTCATGGAGACAATCCTTCAAGCTTTCCCAGAAAATGAAAGGCTTTTCTAGTGAGGGGAAACAATAGACCTGAACAGCAGGAGTATTTGGGATGGGAGCCAGAGAGCAAGAGTCACTACAGAGAGTGGTAATTTGGAATGAATTGCTGTTTTGTGTTGTGAAGCACCAGGACTCAGCTGGTATACTGGCTAACCTGAGGATTTGTAGTGACTGCATTGAAATGGTAATGAAGTTTTTATTTTATGATTGCAGATGTTTGTGGATTATTGTTATTAAGCTTATTAGTGTAACAGTACAAATATGAGACTTTTATTTACTTGGTCTCTTATTTATGGGAGCTTTGTTAAAATCTTTTTAATCCAAGTCAAGAAAATTTAAACCATGCAGTAACCAAAATGGGGTAAACCATCAGATAATCCTTATTGTGTGTGTGTGTGTGAGCACGTGCTTATGCTTCACATAAGGCTCTCCTACATTTGAGATGAATCTGAATGTTCTGAATTTTGTTGTGCCTTAGGTAGGATTGTCAAGTAATCTACTCACAGGTGAAACACGATCAATCATTATATTAACAGTGATCACTATCGCTGATTCTGGAGTTGGATTGTGTAGCCAACTGTGCCATTTACAAACTATGTAATGTTAGGCACTTAACCTCCCATGCCTCAGTTTCCTCCTCTGTAAAATTGGAGTTAAAAAATGCTACCTCTTTCATAAAGTCATCATGAAGATTAAATGAGATCACCTGAATAGAGCACTAGTCAATTAATGTTTGATGTTACCTAAAAGGATCTTTTGATGAGGAAGAATGCTTAAGCATTTTATTCAAAGGCTCACGACAGCAAATAAGCCCACACCCATGCTGCTCAGATATACAGTCATGAAAAACATAGAAGAGCTAGGAATCCTAGCTCTTTAAAAAGAGATAATGAGAGACAGAGGGGAAATGGCGGCCAAATCAAAGCTGTGACAGAAACACAGACCAAATCAAAGCTGTGACAGAAACATGGAGCAAACAGCAAGGAAAGTCACCTGGGATCTAGATGAACAAAAGCACTACTACTAGGAAGAGAAATAATTAATCAACCTGCAATGGTAGAAGGTAGGACGGGGTGAAGACAAGAGGCTGCCTGGTCCCCAGTGGCTGAGTGGGGCAGAAGCTACACACCTGCAACCTACAGCTGCAGACATCTCTTAAAGGGGTTGTGTCCATGAATGGACTTTTGCAGTTAGGACCTATACACTCTGAGCACCAGCACCCAGTGGGCTGCATGGGGGACACCAAGGACTTACAGGGGGACACCAAGTTGTCAGAGTGAAGGCCAGAGGCAAGGTTCTCTCCAGGGCAGAAGTGCCCACGGTATCTATTATTCCTCTGTTGAGCCCTCCCTGCCTCCCAGTGTGCGGACACAGCTCTGACATAGTTGAAACATCATCAAACTAGATAACAAAGGTCGCTCAGCCCAGAGGATTCTGAAACTCTGCCTCCCCCAACTCAAAGCCCTACCCAAGCCTCATCCAGTTGTGTCCTTGTGAGTCCCATGCTCCTTGCTGAGCAGCACCAAAACTCACATTGGTGGCAGCTGGCCTCAGTTTCTACTGTGGTTTCTTGAGGCAACTATAATCACAGCATCTGTGGATTGCTTGCTGAATCTTAACAAGTAGCCCCAGAGGGGCACAGGCTGGGGCTAAACTTGGCCTGCAGCTGAACCCCTCTCAAGGCTGTGCCACTGGACACCTACTACACAAAACTGTGCTAATAAGACCAGGAGATTTAGGAGCTTTGCTTAGTACATAGAAACAGACACAGAAAGGCAGTCAAAATGGGAAGACAAAGAAGCAGAAACCATATGAGAGAACAGAACAGAGATCCAGGAATAACGGAGTCAAGCAATCTAACGTGCAGAATTGAAAACACTGGTTATAAAGATGTTCAATAAACTTAGGGGGAGTATAGATGAACTCAATGAGAACATCAACAAAGAGATAAAAAACATAAAAATGGAAGTGGAAATTATAGAAAGGAACCAGTCAGAAATGAAGAACACGTTATCTGAGATGAAGAGTATATTAGAAGGAATAAAGAGAGTGGATAAAGAAGAGAATTGAACTACCGATATAGAGGAAAGCAAAGGGCATTAAAGAAAAACAGAAAAAAAAAAAAAAAAAAAAAAAAGCAGCCAAGACTATAATAATAATTTAAGGAGCCTACAAGACACAATTAAATGTAAAAATATCCATGTCATGGGGTACCTGCAAGAAAGCAAGATGTTAAAGAGCTATTTGAAGAAATAATGATGGAAAATTTCCTTTATCTGGTGAAGGAAATAGACATACAAACCCAGAAAGCTCAGAGAGTCACAAAAAAGATGAACCCAAAGTGATCCACACCAAGATACATCAAAATTAAGATGCCAATGGTTAAATACAAAGAGAGAATCTTAAAATTAGCATGAGAAGAGCAGTTAGTTACCTACCTACAAGGGAACACCCGTAAGACTGGCAGCTGATTTCCCAAAAGAAACTATGCAGGACAGGAAAGCTTGGCACAAAATATTCGATGTGATGAAAACCCAGAATCTACAACCAAGAATACTTTATCCAACAAAGCTATCATTTAGAGTTGAAGGACAGATAAAGAGCTTCCCAGACAAAAATAAGCTAAAGGAATTTATCACCCCAAGCCGGTATTACAGAAAATGTTGGAGGGACTTATTTAAGAAGAAGAAGCATGTATCAAAAATAGGAATTAAAAAAAAAAAAAAACAGGAATAAAGCATAGTAACAACTACATTCCTATCAACAATTACCTCAAATAGAAAAGAATTAAGCGCTCCAACCAAAAGATAGAGCGGCTGAATGGAAAAGAAAACAAGACCCCTACATATGCTTCCTGCAAAAGACTCACTTCAGATTAAAAGACACACACAAAAATAAAAGGGGATGGAGAAAGATATTGCCTTAAACAGGAATAAAGCATAGTAACAACTACATTCCTATCAACAATTACCTCAAATAGAAAAGAATTAAGCGCTCCAACCAAAAGATAGAGCGGCTGAATGGAAAAGAAAACAAGACCCCTACATATGCTTCCTGCAAAAGACTCACTTCAGATTAAAAGACACACAGAAAAATAAAAGGGGATGGAGAAAGATATTGCCTTAGTAGACCTAAAGGATATTACGCTGAATGAAATGCATCAGATAGAGAAAGACAATCATTGCTTGATTTCACGTACATGTGGAATCTAAAGAACAAAATAAACAACAACAACAAAAGCGGAAATGAACGCATAGACACAGAGAATATTTTGAGAGCCATTATATGGGAGGGGGATTGGGAGAGATGGCAAGAAAAGGCAAAGTACAAATTAAGAAGTACAAATGGATAGTTGCAGAATATACATGGAGATGTAGAGTGTAGCATGAAGAAGAAGGTTAATAATGTAATAAATATGTAAGGGAGAAGAGGGGTACTAGATTTAGTGGGATGATTGCTTTGTGAGTTATGTGGATCTCTGATCACTAAGCTGTATGACTGAGACTGGTATATTATTGTATGTCAACTATAATTGAAAAAAAAGTTATTGAGTTGTACAATGTAAATACGAGCAACTAATTGTCTATTATATTTCAACAAAGCCAGGAAAACAAAAGAAAGAAAAAAATGGTTTGAGACAAAGAGTTCTGTTCAAAACTTTATTAGTACACAGAGATCTCTGTTTAATCAAATAATTCAAGGAAGGAACACATGTATTATGTGAATAACTAGTTTTCGAGTAATCAAATAGATAATATTTAGTTGTTATTTTATTGTTAGGCATAGTATGATTTATTTTCATGATTTAGAAACTGCTGAAAAATCTTAAAATTTCTCAAGATATTGTCATTGGGAAATGCCAAGTAATGTCATGGACTGGACTGACAAAAGTGTTTGAGATTCCAGTTATACAAATCTCAAATGATTTTGCTTTCATTATAGCTCTCTTCCTAGCTGACCATAAGGACATAGTAAATATAGAGAAAGAGAAATGAGCATCTCCAGGGAATTCAGTTTCTAACTTACTAGAATAATTTCTTTAGGTTAGAAAAATCAAAATCCCCCAAAATATCCCATATGTAAAAATAAAGTCATTATGCATTTCAAAATGAAAATGATTACTACTTGACCAATTAAAGAGAAGCCTCTTTCATATTGACTGTTCAGCAATTCCCACCAGTGTCGTGATATGATGTGGATGATTTAGAACCAATTTGAGACGCTAATGAAGAATTCTGTGTTTCACAGTCAATGTATTTGGAGTCTAGTGATAAAATAAAGTTGACAACTAATAAAAGTTTTCAAATGAGTATATCTTCTGAAATTTTCTAACAAAGTTCAATGAAAATAGGTTCATAGTCAAAGATTATAGACAATAATAGTTTTGGTTTTTTTAAGGTTCTATTTTAAATATTATAGTATATATAGTTTATAAAATCACGTAATTAATGTGTTGATAACCTATATCCTTAATCCTAGGTGGTCCCTATTGACTTTGGAAGCAATAATAAACACTGTGTAAATTATAAAGCACTAATACTAGGTGCGGAAATGTCAGGGGATTGGGAAGCAGAGTTCTCAAACACATTAACTTCTGAGAGCTCGCTTCCATTAGGCAGTTTCATGATATCTTAAGCCAGACTCACCAAAACCAGACTTTTATAAAAACAAGGTCTTAGAATTTACACTTTAAAATCTCATAATTGTAACTTAATTGCTTCTGATTTAAATACTTCTAAATTCAAAAACAGTTTACTTAAGATAAGGTCTGTTCTCCCATGGAGATTTTTCCAAAATGGAATTTGTAACTGTAAGTATAATGTAAGCCTGGAGCTGCCAGGGACCACTACAAATAAAGATTTCATGAGAACAAAACCAACCCAGAGGAAACCTGAGCCAAGAGATAGAAGCAGACGCTAGTGACATAATTTGAGGCCTACGGATTCAACCATGCCTGGGCTTCTTAGTTCTGTGAGCCAGTAAGTTCCCTTTATTGCTTATGCCTATTGAAGCTGTATTGCTACCTTTTAAAAACTGAGAAAATCCTGACTAATACAGAGACTGTGGTCAAAAGTTTGGGGGAAATGTTTCAAACTATATCTGTTTCTTCCAGATTCATAATGTACACTAATTTATTAAAAGATCTGGGAAAACTAGCTATAAATAAACTTGTTTATCTTTGTTGCCTCACTGTTTCCTAAACTTATTTGATGGTAGAACCACCTTTTAACTAGCATTTATGAACATCTATTTCACTGAGCACATTTTGGGATGCGATACTCTTCTAGGTCATGGAAGAAAAAGAATTGTCAAAAATGCATAGGGACTGCTGTGTTTGACCTCAGCAGTGTTCCAGACTCGCTGAAAAGGAAGCCATTAAGTGAAGTAGCCTTTTATTAGATGGGCAAGTAAGTCTAAGTGGATAGGGAACTGAGGAAGGGGTCTCCTCTGCACCCCACGCTTCATTTTCCTGTAGCAACCATCTAGGGACAGTAGAGACCTCAATCATCTCCTTAAATGGCAAATTATGAGGTCCTTTTCTGCCATGCTGCACTATTTTAGCGGTTTTTCCTGACTTCATTCCCCTCCACAAAGATCTTCACCACCTGAAAAATGAAGTCATATTGGGCCATTTGGAGCTTCTCTATTTAAGGTGGCAGGGAACCTTATCTTCCAGGCTCCCATCACATTTCTCAACCCTGTACTTGCAAGCTTCAGCTTCTGAGATGGGTCTCAGAATTCTTAAACTCTGCCAAGTAATGGCCATCTTTGCCATAACCATTCAAATTTCAAGGCCTGAGAACTAACAGAGCTCATGGTGCTTCCAGTCAAAGTGCAGGAAACCAATGTCTCAGCTTGAAAACAGAGGGGGGATATTCTTCCTTACCCTGCCTTTTGTTCTTCTCAGGCTTTCAAGGCATTAGATGATACCCACCCACATTGAGAGATAATCTGGCTTGCTCAGTCTGCTGATTAAAATGTTATTCTCAATCAAAAACACTTTCACAGACACGCCCAGAATAATATTTAACCAAATATCTGAGTACCTCGTGTCCCAGCCAAGTTGACACATAAAATTAACCATCATAATAACGAAATCACATACACTCCTATTTCACTGAGTCACAAAGATTTATCCTAGAAGCATGAGTTCTTCAGGAATTGGGCAGCCCCGTCTTGTCCTCATGGCCTTTGACAGCACCTTAATTCAGCAGTTCCCAGCCTTACTTGGCATGAAAATCTAGAGTATTATGAAAAGAAGAATTTCTGGGCTTCCACTCCAGTCTTCTGAAACAGAATCTAAATTTGAAGCCCATCTTAGATCACAATATTATCTGGAGGCCCAGGCTCATTTCCAAGATATTTTAATTATCAATCTTACTAGGGAATAATTGCTCTAACTATGTGATAAAGTGCAGCCATTGGATGCAATGATCCCAAAGCCAGAGCAAGAATATTATCAGTTTCTAATGATTTAAAGTTCTCTCTCTTATTCCTCTTGGCCCTCCTCTTTTCTAATTTAGAGGGAAATTAGGAGGATAGAGCCATTAGCTAGTTACTAGTAGGCAGAAATTTGATTATGTAATTTGTATATCTTATTTCATTTTAATCCTCTAGTCAAACCTGTAAGAGGAAATAAAAGCGGGGGAGGGTTTTTTTAATAGATGAAAAAAATTGAAGCTTAGAGGAGTTAAGTAATTTTCCCAAGAGATTAATTAGTAAAAGAGCTGCAATTTAAACTACAACCCATTCGAATCCAAAAAAAACATGCTTTACTTACCACATCACACTCCATGGTTAGTTTAGGAATATCAGATTGCCCCTAATTGGAATGGATAAGGATTCAGAAAAGATAATGCTTGAAGCATCTTGTACTTGGTAAGTAATCAATAATAGGCTCAACTAGTTGACTAGACTTGGAGAGAAGGAGAAGATAAGGCAGTTTTCCACTCTATTAGGAAAATCCATAGCACCCTTTGGACAGAAATGTTCAAAAGTATGATCATATTCACAGGGCATCAGACACTGTTATGAAATTTGCAATATCTCTGTCCCATATCCCCATTCAACATAATAGGAACTCGATAAATGACTTGACTAAACAAATGATATGTAACTTACATAGTATTTGAATTTTTTTCAAGGAAGAAATTCTTCTGTTTGCAAATATCTTCTCCCATTCAGTTGGTTGCCTCTTTGTTTTGTCGATGGTTGCTTTTGCTGTGCAGAAGTGCTTTAGTCTGATACAGTCCCATTCATTTATTTTTGCTTTTATTTCCTTTGCTTTCAAGGTCAAATTCATAAAATCCTCTCTAAGTTCAAGGTCCATAAGTTTGGCACCTATGTTTTCTTCTACGTATTTTATTGTTTCAGGTCTTATATTTCAGTCTTTAGTCTATTTTGAATTCATTTTTGTGTATGGTGACAAATACCAATCTAGTTTTATTCTTTTGCATGTGGCTTTCCAATTTTCCCAGAACCATTTATTGAAGGGGCTTTCTTTTCTCCATTGCATGTTTTTGGTTCCTTTGTCAAAAACTACTTGCCCATGTATATGGGGATTTATTTCTGACTCTCAGTTCTGCTCCACTGGTCTCTGTGTCTGTTTTTCTGTCAATACCATGCAATTTTGATTATTGTCACTTTATAGCATAATATCAAGTCAGGGAGTGTGATTCCTCCAGCTTTGTTCTTTTTTCTCAGGATTACTTTGGCTATTCAGAGTCTTTTGTGATTTCATACAAATCTGATGGTTTTTGTTCTATTTCTTTTTTAAAAATGCCATTGGGATTTTGATGGAGATTGCATTAAATCTGTATATTGCTTTGGGTAACATGGCCATTTTAACTATGTTGATTTTTCCAGTCCATGAATACAGAATATTTTTCTATTTCTTTGTGTCTTCTTCAATTTCTTTCAATAATGCAGTGTTGTTTTCAGAATAGGTCCTTTACATCCTTGTAGTATTGATCCCTCACATCCTTTGTTAAGTTTATTCCTTGATATTTAATTCCTTTTGTTGCAATTGCAAAATAAATACTTTTTTCATTTCTTTTTCTGAAACTTCATTGTTAGTATATAGGAACGCATGGATTTTTGCACATTAATTTTGAATCCTGCAACTTTATTTGTTCATTATTTCTAATAGTTTGGGGGTATTTTTGTTTTTGTTTTTTGTTTTTTTTGTGGAGTCTTTAGGGTGTTCTATATAAAGAATCATGTCATCTGCAAAAAGCAACAATTTTCCTTCTTCATTCCCAATTTGGAGACTTGACTTTGGCAGGTGAACACACAATGCAATATATAGATGATATAGTATAGACTTATACACTTGAGACCTATATAATTTTATTAACCAAGGTCACCTCGATAAATTCAGTAAAATTTCTAAAATATAAATAAATAAACAAACAAACAAACAAACAAAGAAATAAGAATACTAGACATTTGCATATCCTAAGCTTGAAAAGAGCTCTTCGATAATTCTCCATTCAATTTATTTTATCTTTGGATAAAAGGTGAATTAGTGTTAAGTATTTTAATCAACTGTTCGGAAAGACATTGTCTCCCTTTCTGAGTGACATAGAAAGACATGTCTCAAGAATACAGAAAATAATAAACAAACAAACAAACAAACAAACAAAGAAATAAATAAGAATACTAGACCTTTGCATAACCTAAGCTTGAAAAGAGCTCTTCGATAATTCTCCATTCAATTTATTTTATCTTTGGATAAAAGGTGAATTAGTGTTAAGTATTTTAATCAACTGTTCGGAAAGACATTGTCTCCCTTTCTGAGTGACATAGAAAGACAACAAACAAACAAACAAACAAAGAAATAAATAAGAATACTAGACCTTTGCATAACCTAAGCTTGAAAAGAGCTCTTCGATAATTCTCCATTCAATTTATTTTATCTTTGGATAAAAGGTGAATTAGTGTTAAGTATTTTAATCAACTGTTCAGAAAGACATTGTCTCCCTTTCTGAGTGACATGGAAAATAAATATTTGGCTGGCACACTATAGTAGTAAAGATTATTCTTATTTCAGAGTCTTATACCTTCATTGTTTGGGTATTCAATAAATGCTTGCTGTCTGCTTGACTTTGAGAAATAAAAAGATTCTTTAACTAGTGGGAAACATTGGAACTAGTTGTCATAGACCTTGTGTTCTGCTTTTATTCCCATTCTTTTTTTTCTAAAAAACTAGTTTATATTTGCTAGTGTTAGCAATATAAAAAACAGAATAGCTCAGGTTTGGAAAGATAAAAATACTTAAGATGCTCATGAACAAAATATTACCAAAATGCATGTTAGTATGAGTCTGATACAGAGTCAAAATTAGTGTAACTAAACTGGTCAAAAATTCACTCTATCCCCTGGAACCTGGAAAATCTGGAGAGTATTGCTGCTAATTAATAAATGTATTATTCTTGAAGCAACAGTCATCTGAATGATTTGGCTAATCCTGCAATTTATGGAGTGTAGTAAAATGTCAAACAATGATAATCACTTCCCTAGGCTCAGTAAATCCTTTATGAAGTATCAGAAAGAACACAAGTCTTAGTCCAAAGTGGCAATTATTAATGGACTAACCTTGTTGGGCCCTGAGTAGTTATTTAACATGTAAATATCTTGATCGACGTTATAGTAGATCTCTATTTCTAAGCAAATACTCAGCATTTTTGATCCTTGGTTTTATCTCTTCTAATCCAAGAACTAATTTACTTCTTTCTCTTTTTCAATTTCTCTCTCTGTGTCTCTCCCTCTCTGTCGCTCCCCCTTCTCCCTCCTTCCTTCCTTTTTTCTTCTCTCCTTCCTTCTCCTTCCCTCCTCCTCCATCTCTCCCTCCCTTTTTTTCGAAAGAATTTTTTGAGTCTCTAAAATAGGCCAAATCTCATACTAAACCCTGAAGATATAATGATGAACATTACAGTGTCCCTGAATTTATGATGCACAGCATAAAAAGAGATGGAATTCAGAGTATAAGTCACTGATAACCTAGGGAGATTATAGGAGGTTATAAACTATTACCGGAGTAGAAAAAAAAGGTAAGTTTCAATGGTAGCAAAGAGTAAAGAAATTTATTCTGAATTTGAGGTTATATATGTTCAAATAAATTGAAGTATGAAAACTTAGTGAAATTGCTTAATTTTTAAGGCATTACTACTTTATAATTGGAGAAAATTATAAAGCAGGTAGTCGTGATATCCAAATATCTGATATATGTTATATTAGCTTATCAGAAATACTTGATTATTTATTTAGAGTATAGCAAAGAATTTTACTAATACTTTGAATATGTAATCATTTTTGAGTAATATTCACTTTATTAAAAACTTTCTTGATCCTAAAATGCACACTAATTTTTTTCTGAATTCTTAACTATGCTTTTATTATACCTGCAAGATAATTTTTTCCACAATTAATTCACTTAACAAATATTTATTGAATATCTCTTATCTGCTATTGAAAAAAAAAGATATGGTTTCAGCTCTCATAAAACTTATATACTGGTAAACAGTCTCAAATTGTGTAATATAAGTCACTGGCAAAGTAGAGTTTCCTTCAGAAAAATTCACTTTATAACAAACTTGGCTGAAACACAAATATTCCAGTAAATAGGGCATGACTGCCTCTGCTGTTTTAGAACCGCAGTTCTAAAACCACAAAGCACAGGCTTAAAGTGACATGGAACTCAGTTCAAATTCAGCTCTCCTCCTTTCTGGATCTCTGACTCCAACTGTAGAAATAGATTAAGAACCCCAATTTCACAGGCATATTGTGAAAATGACATGGTGTGTGTGGAAGTAAGGATATACGTGGTATTTGTACATGTAGCAAACACCAAGAAAATGGTAGCTCTTGATACTGCTACTACTTCTCTTTATATCTTATTTTGTAACTAAAACAGAAGATGGAATTGAAGACCAATAAAACCTCAATTTTTACAAAACTGTATGTCCTGGTACATTTGTGTATTTAAGATTAATTGAGAGATACCTAGAATATTTTATTTAAATATACTTGTTTGTAAAGTCTTCCTAAATTATAAGAACCACCATTCTTGCTTTAAAAGACTTAGTATAGTCTGAAAATAATTCCGTATTTTTCAAATGTAAGAATATATGGACCCTAAATTAGGCTAGGATAATCCACAGCCTTATATTTCCAGTTACTATGTATGGGTGTGAAAGCTAAACAGTAAAGTCCGATAGGGAAAAAATTGATCATTTGAAATATGATGCTGGAGGTGAGCTCTACAGATACCCTGGACAGCCAGAAAGACACACATGAAGGTCCTAGAACAAATTAAGCCTGAAACATCACTGGAAGCAAAAATGACAAAACTGAAGCTATCCTACTTTGGTCACATCATGAGAAAGTAGGGTTCTTTGGAAAAGACAATATTGCTGGGGAAAATAGAAGGCAGAAGGATAAAAGGAAGACTAAATATGAGACGGATCAACTCCATAAAATATGCCACAGGCCCGAGTCTACAGGAGCTGAGCAGGGCTGCTGAGGAGAGGATGTTGTGGACATCACTTATTCATAGGGTTGCCAGGAGCCAGAGCCAACTCAACAGCGTGTAACACACACAGATTAGTAAATATTTGATTAGTGGTGTGTGTGTATATGTGTGTTTACGTGTGTAAGGGTGTGAGTTTTTGAGGACATTTTGGAGCCTCTTTGCCAGGATCATTAACATGAATTAACTGATCAGTAACAAAGATGTTGATGTAGAAAGTGAGAGTCAAGTTGAAAATGGGTTGACCCCCAGATACATATTCTAAAGTCAGTAATTGCTTTTAGAACTCATAGGAAGTATTCCATGTGTCTATTGATGACAGTAAAGTCCCTAATTTGACTTTTTCCTATTTATTAAAAAAATCATAGTCAATTAAAAATTATGGGTCATTGTATCCAAATTGAGATTTTTTAAATGATACCATTTTTAAATGATACATGTAACAACTTGCTTCTCCCCTTCCCAAATCATTTCACTTACTTCATCAAATGTCTGAAGAAGACATTTAAAAGATGTTTGTTATCTCTGATAGTGGTAGAAAGATCACTTAAAATTAGAGTTGCAGAGTTCCTCATTTACTTGAGAAGAATTAAGATCTAAAGCATTTAAAATGAAAATGATTTCATAACCTAGGAAAGACTAATATGTGGTAATATTTTTATTGTTTACATTAAAGAATTTACAGCTTTTTAGTGTATATGCGCACATGTTCCTTTCTTTTTATTCAAATAAAGTATTCATGTTAAATATAACAAAATTTAACCAATTATAAAATTGATTAAAAATTTTTAAATGAATCCTAAGATTTTCTTCTTATAAATAAGTACTTAGAAATAAATCTTTAAAATCACATATAAGAATGTTTCCAAATGATAGGATTTATTTTTCATTATATAAAATGATACTCCTAGCTAGAGCAGCCACATGTCATTGTTGATTCATTTATGCAAGATTCACATTTCATAGATGTTCATGGACCCTTTTATCCTTAATTAAACAGTTTTATCAAAAGATATATTACTTATAAATCGGTATTACAGAAGAAATCTTTTCCTTTCTTGACCTGACCTCCTGCTGTCCTCATTTCCTTTATAAAAAAATTTTTAAAAAAAATTAAGGATAAAGGGTCACAGGAAATAGCTGAAGGGGGCGAGGGGCAGGTATAGGGAGATCTTAAAGAACAGAAAAGCAGTCTCAGGCAGCTAATGTTTGCTTTTTGGCATGAAAGTGATCAGATCCTATCTGGATGTTCTTTTCTCTTACCTTTATCTAACACTTATAATAATTACAAGTAAGCACTTTATATGTGGAAGGCATGATTACTTTCTCTGAGGAGCTCGTAGTGTTTGGCCAGGTCTCTATTTTTTAAAGAAATTGTTTTAAAAATATTTCTGCAAAGAAAGCACAAGTGAGGTCTCTTTTTCTAAAAGCTGGGGGCATAAAGAACATGAAGAGGCCATGTCAAAGAACATGCTCACAGATTCAACTCTAGAACTAAAATGAGTGTGTGTGTGTGTGTGTGTGTGTGTGTGTGTGTGTGTGTATTTGAATGTCTCTCTATTTCTGTCTTTCCATCTCTCAGTGTTAGGATTTCACTGCTTCTGTGCCTGTCTAACTGTTTTCCCACTTTCAATCATTCACCAACCAAACCTTGGCAAAGCTAATTTTCCCTTCTCTTACCCTATACTTTTTGAATTGTCTTTACCAGTTTATATTATATAAGCCACAGGTCTTAGTCTTCATCCTGAACCTTGGAGTCTACTTCACTAAAATATGGTAAATTTAGATGAATATATTTGGTCTGATGGTTCAAAATATCTTGACATGCATGGCAGTTTAACAGCAATTTCAGATAGAGTAGTAGGGGAGAGACGTCTGATGAAGAAAGAGAGGTTGTAGATATGTGGTAGTGGTTTTTATAGACTATCATAAGAAGTATCTAACTTCCACCATGACCAAGGCAAAGGGCAAAGGGATGATCCTGTACCCTCAACTTCTACACAGTCACCAAATCTTTACTGAGTACTAGTAAAGCTCCAGATACTGTGCTGAACCATATACAGAATACAAAAACATCTTGAGCCATATTCTATCCACCTGAACTTTGATATGCTGTACAACAGAAGATAAAGGCATACAAACATGCCTATTTATAAAGTGAAATGAGTTATAGTAAACTATAAGTTTTTTAAAAATTATGAAAGTATGGAAAATAAAGTAGCCATATTCATTCATGTATATATAATTTGTCTTTTAGGCTGCCTTAATAGAAAAATCTGATATCATCTGTATAATTTTCAGGCAATGGAGAGCAGCAAGGAAAGTCATAAAATATAATTCTCTCTGGATCATTCTTATACCCTCAATATTGCCCTCTCATTTGAAGGTCACCTTGCCCTGTTGCCTGATGGTCATTTCCCAAACCTGGAAATTCTCACTAGTACTTGTGGATAGACTGGGCCATTCAGCAGTGTCATAAGTATATCCTTGTCAATAACACCGTAACAAGTTTTGTTTTTTTTTCTTTTTTGACTGAAGAACAGTGAAAGAGATGAAGCACTAGCTCTATGGGTCTGTGCATTGATAGTTCTCATCTACCAGTAGTCATTTAATTGAAGAGATATCTTTTAATTAATAGAAAAGTGACTGGCAAAGTTTATTAGTAATATATTAACATAAAATGTCAATTCTCAATTTGTAAGTGATATTGTGAAAAGTGGGAGATGATTAATTTCTGACTTGATCAGTAACACTTTAGTAATCAAAAGTTGTGAGACATTCTGAAATAGCCACTTGTAGAAGTTAGGCAATGTAAATGTCTCTCAATGTTCTTGCAAGTGTTTTTGCTCAGACTTGTGCATATGACAAACTGGTTGACAACATGCTAAAGTCGGAATGGATTTATACCAATGAAGTGCTGAGAACTGAGATAGGATTTCTTTGAGAGGAAAGATATCAATCTGGTATTGTACAACTAGTAAGAGAAGAATTTCAGCCAAAGGAAAGAAAATTGTATTATCTCATGCAAATTGTGGTACCACGGTTTATGCTGGATAACTGTGATTTTATTCCTTTGACGAAGAAGCTCCTCTTTCAGATGCAAGTTTTTGAATCTTTTGGTTGAGTTTCTAATTCTGAATGTTCATAAAGAATTCAAAAATGTAAAAAAGGACCAAAAAAAACTAGGAGAATTTTTTCTAGTAAACAGTTGAATAAGTGGTCAATTTGATATTATAAGATGTAATAAAGTACCATGGCCTTAAGAGTTTAAGCACTGAGTAGATTTTCCTCTAATCAATATAGAAATTAATTATTTCATAAATTTCTCTTGAATTCCAACAATGGTCATTATGACACTCCTTATTGACATTAAAATCATCCTAAAAATTTCAATCATATGATATCCTTACCCAGTTCTACCATGGCTGAGAACTACGTGCCTACATGCAACATGTCTCTTCTTTGGAGTCATCGGTCCGGATCAGCTGCAAGAAAAAAAAGTCACAGTATGAATAAAGCAAAATACTCACACATGCACATTTGATTTGTTGAGTTTAAATTGATCCTGACAAAAAGAAGTAAAATTTATACTTTCGAGTGTTTTACGAATAAATACCTTGAACACGAATCGAACCCTTGCTAAAATTCATTGTTTCATTATAAATGCATCTACGAAGGACTTTATATATTTATTGATCTAGTTGTTTTTTTAAAAAAATTGGTCTATGACCAAAATCTCATATATCCAATCATTAAATAGCCTATGCTGTCCCAGTGGTTATCAATCTATACAAGAGGGAAAAATTCAACATAGTGGTAATGTATTGAGGTTGTCCAGAGAAACAGAACCAGTAGGAGATTTTATATATATATATATATACACACACATACATACATACATATGAATCGGCTCATTCAGTTATGGAGGCTGAGAAGTCCCATGATCTGCCATCTGCAAAGCGAAAAGCCAGGAAAGCCTGTTGTATAATCCAGTCCTAGTCCAAAGGCTTGAGAACCAGGAGTACACATGTCTGAGGGCAGGAGAAGATGGATGTCTCAGCTCAAGCAGAGTACAAATTCTCCCTTCCTCTCACCCTTTTTATTTTATTTAGGCCCTCAACAGATTGGATGATGCATTGGTAAGGGTGATCTTCTTTATTCAGTCTACTGGCTTATATTCTAATCTCTAAATTCTCATAATCATACCCAGAAATAATGTTTTACCATTTATGTGGGCATCCCTTAGCCCAGTCAAATGGACACATAAAATTACCTTCATGGGTGCTGTTATCAGCTTCATTAACAACAGGACTCTGGCATTCACAGCCTTTTATATGTCTGGCACTGTGCTAACCATTTTATTTGCATGACTCAGTCCTCTCAATAACCCAATGTGACAAGTACTGTATTATAATATAAATCTCCATTCTCCAGATTAAAAAATTGAGGCTTAGAGAAATTCAGTAACTTGCCCACGATCTCAGGGTGAGAACGGGCATTAAACACATAGGTTTGATACCAAAAGACCATGCCCAAACCCCTAATCCTCTAATTGCTCACTTCCAACTTGAAAACAGGTGCTTGGCTATTTTAAAGCATCCTATATAAAACATGTGAAGTCAAGTGATATTAATGTTTTTGTTAAGTAAACAATGTGATTTGTCTACTTTCTTGAATTGAGAGCTTCAGGTATTTACTTATTATTTGTAACCTATTTTGTCTTAGAGATAAAACTGAGATTTAATACCAAAAAAAAATCTTCATAAAAAAGCAGTTGGTCATAAAACCAGTCTAGCAAAAACAGGAAATGTTTGAACCAGAGTTACACTAGCTGCCATGAACACATGTCACTTTACACCTTTTTTCTTCCCAGGGCCTAATAAGAAAGCATTAAGTTGACCTAAACTCCAAGTTTCCTGGGGTTTGGCAGGCTATCTCTCATCGAGGGTTGGTATGACCACACAAGCAGACCAAACAGCTGCTCTGGGACCAGGCTACTAGGGTGTGGCCATTTAGACTGGTGTGGGTGGTAACAGTGAGCAGACCACAGGGCCAGGTTCCTGTAGCAGTTCTCTCAGAATCCTGGTAGTCAAAGGAGGTCTCGGTATTCCCTCCCACCCCTCTCACATACCCCACATAATCCAGATAGTTGGTTAGTCAGAGGGAGTCTTCCACTCCAACTGGAAGAACAAGTTGAGGAGGCAAAATTCCACCCTAATGTGGGGGTGTGCCAGGCTTCCAAGCAGCCATGTGCCAATTCGCAGGAGCACTTCGGTATGAAACAGGCCTGTCAATATACGTCAGTGTTCATCCCACTGATGTGACTAAACCAGGAGCTCATTCTGCTGTGGGAGTGAGCCTGTCCTTTTCATTCCTTTAAGGATTTCCTGCAAGTTGAAGGATCACGGGGAGCTGCCAGAATGAGCATGTGCAGATGGAAGGTAATTTTTCACGTCAGCAAAGAATGAGCATTTTTGTATTTTTTTCCAGAGTGGCAAGTCAAAATCCAGCTCACTGGGGAATCAAAGAGAAAAGCACATTGATATTCACATTAGGCAGAAAAGGACCCACATAGCTGTTAGAAAACCTGAAGGGAACTAGAAGCTAAAGAAATTTTCCTACTTGCACACTAATGGTGTTTATCTGCACAGAGATTGCTTCAGCAGTAGTACTTTATATACAATTTAGGGGGCATTAAAATTTAACTTAAGATAATTTATTACCAATTTATTTTATATTGGAAGTTTCAGAATAATAACTCAAATATTTCAGAAATCTCTGTTTTTACTTACACTGTTTGCCTCCACCACGAAATGAACAGCTCAGATATAGTAACCTACTGAAAATAATTAACTAACTCCTACCTCCAACTTTGCTTCTGAATATTCAACCACACAGCTGTGGGAGTGAAGTGAGAGGCAGAAAGCCTGACAGCAAAGAAAATCTCTTTCAGGGACTTTGGGGGTTGGGAGATGTGTTTCCCAGAGTGTTAGACACACTTCTTCAGTCCTAATTGAGAACGCCATTATCAGCATCCTGTAATTGCAAATGCTAAATTTAAATATTAATTTAAATTAAACAGGAATGAACAAAGAAAAACTCAAAAACACTCTAATAGAAAAAACTTCAATTTTCTAGATTATCTACATCAATTTATATGGATAGTTATCTAGGTCTATATCTGGATATTGCATTTTCAACATGAAGTAATAGAATAAATATGAACATTAGAATCAGAAAGCTCACAGTCAAATCTAGACCCTAGCCCTTCATATGACATTGGATGAACCACTTACACACTCTAAGCCTTGTGTCTTCATCTAAAAAATGAGGAATAATAATACCTAAGTAATAGAGAATCTAAATTCCCAGCAGTTTGTAAACTTCATGAGAGCAGAGAATCTGAGGTTTTTGTGTTTGTCCCAATTGCTATATCTTTAGTACCTAAGTCATTGCCTGGCACTCAAATATTTGTTGAATTAATGGATGAATAAATGACAATAAAAGAGATGCCACATGTGAAATGTCTATCCCCTAGTTAATTAATAAATCTTTGTTCCTTCGTTAACCTCTACCTGACTCTGTCTTCATGCCCACATTAATTCAAGTGTTTAAGGCTGAATTATTTTGACTCAATTTGTATAATAGGTTCATGTTCATATAGTCCTACACGTTTATACTAAGATTCATCTTTGAGTCCTTCCTTTCTCTTGTTCTCTTTATCAAATTCATTAGCAAGTACTATTAATTCAATCTACGAAATATATCTCAGTTCATTCATGTCTGTCCACCTCCACTGCCAATATCCTGTGTAAGACATAATCCTCTAAATGGACTGTTGCAAAAACCTCCTAACTGATCTCTCCCATTCCATTGTGCTCTTACAATTCATAGCTGGATCTCCAGTCTCATCTCATCCAATTTCTTCTGTCTTGCCCATGCTCCAACTATCCACACTTCCTTTCCGTTCCTCACATATCAAGTTCTTTCTCTTCTTAAACCTTCATATTTGTTATTCACTCTGCCTAGGAATGCTTTCACCCTGGCTCTTGTGTGGATGGTTCCTGCACACACATGAGATGTCTACTCAAACACACCTCTTCAAAATGGCTTTCCCTTTTTACCAAATTTTCTCTACCATGTTTCTTTGTATTTCTTAACTATTTGTTCACTTATTTAACATAGGCTAAGATCTGGCTCCACCATTTACTGGCTATGAAAACTTAGGCAAGGCATTTAACCACTCTTACCCTTAGTATCTTCACATGTAAGATAAGGATATAATACCAACCTCACAGGGTTGTGAAGCATAAGTGAGATATTATGTTGAAAAAGTTCTGTTACCTAGAACATGTACTTGCTCACTTAATATTAGTTATTTTTGTTATTGCATTCACCTGCAAAAACGCAGGTTCCCTGAGGGCAGGGACTACATCTGTTTTTTTTTCATCACTGTATTGCTAGTTTCTGGAACTATACTGGCATTAAGTCATCAATAAATATTTGCTAAATGAATGAATTCTACCTAAATAGGCCACATGCATTTAAACTGAAGAACTACTTGTAAATTCACATGCATGGTTAAATATACATAGGTTAACTTGCTGTAACACTTTGCGAGGTAAGGAAGAAAAAGGAAGTTACTACCTGAGCACTTCTCACCATCTCTATCATCACTACTCTGGCCAAATCGCTGGGATTACTCTAGTAGGCTCCTAATTGGACTCTTTTCTTCTACTCTCACCTCCTTACAATCTAGTATCTACACAGAAGTCAGAGTGATTTTATTAGTACATCAGATCATGTGATTTTTGTGCTTAAAACCCTCCAGTAGTCTCCTATCACACTTGGAATGTACCCTAAACTCCTTGCCATAGCCTAAGGCTTACATGATCTATCTGCTGCCTTATTCTTTAAACTCATCTTCTATACTCTGTTCTCTGATGCCACTTACATATCTGGCCTCTTCCGCACCAGCCCCACACATGCTGTCCAGTCAGGAAAGAAGTAGAATTGTCAAATCATGTTATAAATAAATATAAAATTGGAATGATCAAGGAGAATAAACAATAAGAAACAGAGGTAAGAAAACAAACAAAATGAATGAAACTAAAAAACAAAAAAGTAGTAGAGAGAAAATAGGACAAGACTAACAAAGGGGATCCAACATTTGCATAGACATAGTACCTCAAAAGAAAAATGAAAATTTTAACAAAAAAATATTTAAAGGCATAATTTAAGAAAAAAATTAAAATAGATTTGAATCTGTATATTGCAAGGGCACACTGTGCTGTGACAGAAAAGAAATTGACCCACAATGGTCAATAACTAGTCTTATATTAATAAAATTATTAAATGTTTGAAATAAAGAATCATTGAACAGCCAGCCAAAAAATATTAATTACTTATAAAGGAAAGAAATCATACTGGAACTGGAACCATATTTCTTCACAGCAATTATAAATACCAGAAGCAATGTAACAATGCCTGCAAAATACTCCACAAAGAAGGGATAAATTGAGAATTCTATATCCAGCCAAATTGTCCCTCAAGATTAAAAATTACAGATGTTTTAAACATACAAGAATTCATGGAATATTGTTCTCATGGACACTTCTCGGGGAGACTACTTGAGGAAAATTTTCTGTAAACCAAAATATAACTGGGGAAACTACAGCAAAAGGACTGGTAGTGACCACTGAATATATATTTAACTGTATAATTAAGACTAACATAAATTGCAGTTTATTGTGCAGGACATAATGTAAATTGTGTATGCCTGACAGTAAAATAAAAACTCAACTTTAGAAAAAAAAAATGGGAGGGAAAAGAAAAAGAATGGGAGTGAAATAGCAAGCTCTTCCATCTGCAATAGTCAAGTCAAATGATATAATTTAAAACTGACTTCCAAGGATATATAACTCTACAAAAAAGTGAATTAAGAAAGGTAATTGACTAAAACTGGAGAATGAAAGGAAGAGTTGAGGAAGGAATAATAAGCCAACTACCTTTATCATTGTTCAGAAAAGCAATTAGTAGTTTGTTTAAAGAAGGTTAGAACTAATGGCATTATATAAAATATAATTATGAAAATATTAAAATAGAAATATACACCTCCCTAAATCCTAGCAAAACTTCACACTGACAACAATAAACAAAGCAAACAGACCATGAGGTAATAGACTTATAAAAAAGTTATAAAAGAGAAACATCTTTTTTCTGTGGGAGCCACCAGGTTTAGAGGAGCATGGTTATCTCTTCTCACCATGGCGTGTGCTCATCCACTGATATCGGTGTACTCTGAAAAGGGGGAATCAACTGGCAAAAATGTTGTTTTACTGGCTGTGTTCAAGGCACCCATTCAACCAGATACTGGGAACTTTGTTCACACCAACTTGCGCAAAAACAATAGACAGCCCTATGCTATCAGTGAATTAGCAGGTCATCGAACCAGGGCTGAATTATGGGGTACTGGCAGATCTATGGCTAGAATTCCCAGAGTTCAAGGTGATGAGACTCATCATTCCACCCAGGATGCTTTTGACAGTATGTGCCATTGGGGCTGCATGTTTGCACCAACCAAAACCTGGTGTCACTGGCACCGCAGAGTAAACACAACACAGAAGTGATATACTATCCGCTCTGTCCTTGCTGCCTTGGCCTTTCCAGTGCTGGATATGTCTAAAGGTCATCATATTGAGGAAGTTCCTGAACTTCCTTTTGGTGGTTGAAGATAAAGTTGAAGGCTACAAGAAGACCAAGGAGGCTATTTTGCTTCTTAAGAAACTTAAGGCCTGGAATGATATCAAAAAGGCCATGCCTCTCAGCGAATGAGAGTTGGCAAGGGGAAAATGAGAAACCGTCATCGTATTTAGTTCGGGGGACCTTGCATTACCTGTAATGAGGACCACGGCATCATCAAAGCCTTCAGAAACATTCCTAGAATTACCCTGCTTAATGTAAGCAAACTGAACATTTTTGAAACTTGCTCCTGGTGGGCACGTGGGTCATTTCTACATTTGGACTGAAAGTGTTTTCTGCAACTTACACGAGCCGTATGGCACTTGGCGTAAAGCTGCCTCCCTCAAGAGTAACTACAACTCTCCCATGCACAAGATGCTCAATACAGATCTTTGCAAAATCTTGAAAAGCCCAGAGATCCAGAGAGCCCTCCGAGCACCACGCAGAGTCCTAAAAAAGAATCCACTGAAAAAACTGAGAATCATGTTGAAGCTAAACCCATATGCAAAGACCATGTGCTGGAACACCATTCTTCGCCAGGACAAGAACCATAAGCTCTCGGTAGATAAAGCAGCAGCAGCGCTAGAGTCCATATCAGATGAGAAGGGGGGTCCATGCAAGAAGCCTGTAGTAGAAAAGAAAGGAAAGAAGGCTGCTGGCATTATGAAGCAGAAGAAGCCTTTGGCAGGAAAAGAAGCTGCCACTACCAGGAAACCAGCAGCTGAGAAGAAGCCCACAGAAAAGAAACCCACCACAGAAGAAAAGAAGCCCGTGGCATAAACTGAAATTAATTTATTCCATCAAATCACTTTATAGAGGGAAATGAGAGAGAAACAATATAAAATAATAACAAAACTTGGACCAACCAAACATTTGTCATATTAATAATGTAAATTGCCTTGATCATCTTGGTAAAGGAAATTTTTTTACAAGTTTAGTCACAAAGCAAAATCCTATTCCATGCCAAATACAAGGAAAAAACTAAGATAAAGCCTTGAAATAAAAGGGTGATTAAAGATCTACCAAACATAAATAAATAACATAAAGCAGAAGTCATAATCTTAATATCAGATGAGAGGACAATGTTAAATAAGACAAAGAAGAAAACTTAATACTAAACTATGCGATTGCCAATAAAGATACCACAAGTATAGCTATACACAAAACAACACAACATTAACATGGAACAAAAATTACAGGATATATAAAGAGAAACACAAATACACTAATCATGGGAGACTTAAATTCACCTCTCCAGTGCATCATCAATCAGATGGACAAAAAATAAATAAGGATAGAATGACCTAAATGTCATAACTGATATAATACAAATAATTGATATATTATAAAATTTGTAACCTGAAAATAGAGAATACACCTTTTCAATGAATGGCCAATAGAAAACTTTAATAAAATCTAAAAAATAAAATCATACAGATAACATTCTTTGATCACACAAACTAGAGACTAATCACACTTTGAATAATGATGCATATATTCTAAATAATATATTAGCAAAAAGAATCCAGAAATTTTATTTAAAAAATAAACATCATTACCAAATGAGATCGTAATTGTTCAATACTAGAAACTGTTGCTGCAGTTAGAAGATTTAATGGAAGGGTCCATATATAACAGCAATGGAAAAGATAAAATACATAAACATAATGTTTTCAAGAAAAGTGTGAGATCTGTTAAAGATAAAACTTAAAATAATATTGAAGGCCATAAAATGGCTTTTCTACAAATAGAAAGACCATGCTATTGGGAAGGAAGACTGGAAGACACAGCATCATGAATGTGTCAATTCTCGCTAAAATAATTTGTCAATTTAACATGATCTCAATGAAAACCCAGTAGTTTTAAGCGACATTGCCTAATGCTAAACTTAATAAGAAAAATAAATGTAAAAGACGATCATCCCTAAAAGACATTAAAACATTTTAATTAAGAGCATCGTACTGGTCCATTAGCAAAATAGAAATCCCAGAAGTAAGTATATCAGATACACACAGGAATTGAGTGTTTAAAAAAGATGCCATCTCAAACCATTGGGGGAAAAGGAACTGGTCCACAAATGGCTCAGCAATAAGTAAAGTAATATCCATACCTTATATTCCAAGATAAATTTCAAATACACCAAAAATTTTAATTTTTAAAATGCAACTATAAAACAATAAGAGGAAAACTTGGAAAAATTACTTTACAAATTTGAAGTTAGAAAGGTCTGTCTAAACTTTTATTACTCAAAATCCTCAAGTCATAAATTAGTTTATTTGTAAATGTGGTTACATATATATATATTTTTTTAATTCACAGAAAGAAACATCATGAACAAAGTTTTAAAAAGACAAACTGTGGGAAATATTTAAAACCCATATCACAGATATAGGATAGATTCCCTATATAGATCGATAAAACCTATACCCATTCAAAATGTAGAGAAAGAAATGAAATTTGTTCTTAAACAAGTGTTGAAATAATCAACTTCACACATAAAAAATAGAAATGTGAATTAAAAGCACACAGAATACCATCTTCTACCTCTCGATTTGCAAAAATCTATAGTTAACTAACACATTCCATTGATAGGACTCTGACGGGGGAAAAAAGTATTCTCACGCATTGCTGATGGGAATATAAGTTGGGCAATGTGCTAATATTTATACAAATTACAAATATATATGACTTTCAGCCTAGAAATTTCACTTCTAGGAAACCCCAGATATCTACCAGTGATGTGTGGAATGCTGCATGTACAAATTACTAATCAAAACAAAAAAATTGGAAATATACTAATGCCCATCAATATGTAACTAGCTAAATCAGTCATAGTATATCCATATAATGGAATTATAGGTAGTTATTAAAAACTAAAGGCAGAACTTCTCTGTGTACTAATATCAAGTGGTATCAAGGTATATTAAGTGAAAATAGTGTAATTAAGTGAAAGTAGAGTAGTGTTTATTAAATGAAAAAAGAACAATGTATATAGTATGTTTTCTTTTGAGTAAAAAGGAGGAAAATAATATACCTATATTTTCCTGTATATTCATAAAAAAAAATTCTAGACAAATACTCCAGGAACAATAATAGCTGTTATCCCAGAGGGTTAGACCTAGGGCCAAAATGAGAACATGAACAACATGGAAATAAAAGACACTTTTCAGGTATAATATTTTATGTTTTTTTGAACTACAAGAATGCCTTATCTATTCGACATTAAATTTTAAATACTTAAATGAAAAAATAATTTGTTATGAAGCTAATACTGATTTGTGGGTTTTTTGCCATTTTTATGAATTTTATGCATTATTTAATGTACTTAATAAAATTTTGAAGGTATTAGTTGAGTCTTCATCTCACTATACACTATTTCCTTTTCAATAAAAGTTTAGCATTTCCATAATTCTCAATTTTCAGCAGG
>NW_006443138.1:22253347-22282100 GCF_000325575.1 Pteropus alecto | reverse complement strand
AGGTGGTCCATTCCTACTGCCTCAATATGAGCATGCACAGCCATTCAAACTCCAGACAAGCTACTGCTGCCACCTTCTCCTTCTCTCATGAAGTCTGCAAGCCAAATAGAGGCACTCAATTCCATGTCATATAGTTCACCAAAGATCAGAGCCAGCTCTATCCTCTTCTGATAAATATAAGAAAATAACCCAAAGAAAACCCTCATATTTTATCATTATTATATTTTGAATTATCTTCAGAATTAATGTTCAAATAGGTAAATAATAATGATAATAAGAATAATCCCACAGCAAAGATGAAGAGGGCTGTGAAGATTTAGCCATAAGCATTCAAATTTTTATGACAATTGAAATATAAATATTTTGTTTAGCAAAATAATGCCTCTCTAGGGGTGGCTCCATAGTGTAGTGGTTTGCACGTCTGCTTTACATGCAGAAGGTCCTGGGTTCACGCCCCAGGTGGAGCCACGGACCATACCCCGGGTGCATCAGGCCCCGGGTGCACGCTGCAAGTGTGTGGAAGGAGACGCCCTGCCTTTAGAGATCACGTTCTTAAGGGAAAACAGCAACCTCCATAGGTCAGAGGTGGAAGTGGAGCGAGTGGGGAAGGGAGGTAGGGGAATTAAAGAGAGGGAGAGAAAAAAAAGAATGCCTCTCAATGTTTCAAAAACCACCTGCAGAACCTTTCCTTGGGAACAGCATCCAGGGACTAAGTAATCCATGGCCACCGCAAGCACCATTTGCAAAGAAGGTAGTAACATTTACAGTCACTTTCAATTCAGCTTACATTTCATTCTGCACTTGAGCAGCATCATGCTGACACAACACATTCATAACGAGAAGGGAGTTTCCTGTTCTTTTTATGAAGCTTTGTAAACTTGTGTTCTGGGACTCCTTGTTTTGGAAAAAAAAAAAAACACTTCCTGATGATTTCTCTGTTAAAGAAAAATCTGATTTAAAAAATAATTAGGAAATAAACATCCTTTGCATAAAGCTATTGTTTTGTTTTGTTTTGTTTTTAATTCGACTTAAAATCTGGCCACACATTGTTTTTCTCTGTAAGTATGAGCAAGAAAAAGATATAATAAAACACTATTGCTTACTGGGTGCTTCTAATAGGTATTCAGTATCACAAAAACCACACAAAAACCACATGATTGTGACAATTACTATGGCAACTAACAAAATTATCAAATTGAAATACCCACTGTCAAGGCTGCCTACACAGCCTCTTAGATCTGGCATCTCCTTCCACTTCAATGTAGAGTACAAATTTAGAAGCCCTTGCCATCTTGTAACCAACAGTGAAGAAAACTGCCTACGTTAATCATGCTACTTTATTTTCAGTTGACTGTTTCATACGTCAGACAGCATCTCTTGTAGCACTCCATTCAAAAATGAAGACCAAAGAATTAGCTGCCCAGTCTAGAAAACTGCATATAGAGCCCAAAGCAAACATGGTACTAAATTAGCAGTACTATCCATATGTTTCCTCCTTTATACACCCAGAGCCATGAAAATAAGTTCATTAAAAATAACTTTTCTATCACATAGTGTATCTTTTTCTTCTCTTAAATCAGATCATTTTAATCTGTCTGATTTAATTTTCTAAAACCAGATTCCTCATATACAAGAGGGTCTTTCCTCAAACAAATGTCACACAGAAAAGCTGATATGTAATAAAATTGTAAATGGGTTGGTCAGAATGTTCTGTTTTATTTTCAGAGACAACAGAACTTCAGGAATCATTGGGTTCACCATGAGATGATGAGGAAAGGCTCAGTACAGAAATCGAGCCATTTGGAAAAAGCTGGGAAGATGGGAAATGTGAAAAGAATGATCCCCGGCTTGGAGGCACATCCTTCTAATCAGGGGGAAAGAAGTCATTGGACAAAATTCTGCTGTGTTCAGCAAAGGTCCCTATGTGATTTTCTCTTCCTGCTTCTGCCTCACGAAACAGGAACTTTCAAGGCAAGAAAACCAGAGGAAGTGATATGGATCTTCTTAACAGTATAGGCACACAAAAGTCAAACTGAGATCTCTTCTGCTAGGACATATGAAATTAGGACATATGAATCCATTATTAAGATAGAAATTTTCCTATCTGGTAGCAAAGACATCATCGTCATAACAGTTAACAACCCAACACTTACTGAGTGCTTATATGTACCAGGCATTGTTAAAAGTGTTTTACATGGATAAGTTCACTTAATTCTTACTTTCAGTGTACCACTATTGTCCTCATTTTACAGCTGAGAAAAATACAGCACAGAAGGCTAAGCACCTTGTAAGAGAGTGGAGACAGTATTTAAACCCAGACAGTCCATTTTCAGTTTTCAGAAACTGCAAAGATGATAGGTGTCTGGAAAAGTGTAGTTTTTTCCGTTAGAGCCTGTTGGCTTTCAAACTCTACACACACACACACACACACACACACACACACACACACACACATACAACAATTTACAATAGTGATGCTTGATGGGACCAGTGTTCAATGAGAGGTTATTTCTGTAGTTGGTGGGAGATGTCACCTTGTATGTTTCAGACTAGGGATTAGAAGAGCTAGGTTCCCACAACCAGCCTATGGCAGCATTATCTGAGTGACCAGAGAAGCGTTTTAAAAAGTGAGTAAGCCTAAAATTAATGAAATGGAAGCAAGTGGCAAAGGAAGGCAAAATACAATCAACTCTTGATTATTTGTGATTTATGGCTGGGAAATCACAAACAGCTACTTTAGCCCATATGTTCAACTTTCTGTCCATGAAAACATTGTAAATTCATTTCTATTACTGCTGCAACAAACCACCACAAATTTAGTGGCATAAAACAACACAAACTAAGTACTTACAGTTTAGTAGGTCAACAGTCAAGCCTAGATCCCACCAGACTAAAATTAAGGCGTTTACAGGCTGCATTACTTTCTGGAGATTTTAAAGGAGAATTCTTTTCCTTCTAATTTGGTTATTTACAATTTGTGATGATAGAACAAAAGCCCTTGTCTTCTTGCTTCTTGTAAACTAAAGCTCACTTTCAGCTTCTAGAGGCCCCCTCCCTCCATCTTAGAAGCCGGCAATGGCAGATTGAGTCTTTCAAATATCTGCTTTTTCTTCTTCTATTTTATTTCTCTGATCTATCTGGGAAAGTTTCTTCCCTTAGAAGGATGCATGTGATTAGATTGGGTTCATGCAATTGATACAGGATGGCCTCTTGATGTTAAGATCCATACTTTCTATCACACTTGCAAAGTTTATAAGATAAAATATTCATAGTTCTATACAGTTCCACATGCTCAGATCTCCAGGCTGGGAGATAAAGATATAGAAGACATTATTCTACTAGCACACTTATAAATAGGAAACACAATTGGAAGATTTTACTTGTTTGATGTACATTAAACTGCACATCTCTAAAATATATAATTTTATGAGTTTTGTCATATGTACAGTATACACCCATAAATCCATCACCACAATCAAGATAATAAATATATCTATTATCCTTAACAACTTCTTTGTGCCCCCCTTGTAATCCATCCCTCCTTCCTTCATGTTATCCCCAGGCAATCACTGATATGCTTTCTGTCATTACAGATGAGTGTACATTTCTAGAATTTTATTTAAATGTAATACACAGTATGTACTTTTTTTTGACCTGGTTTCTTTCACTCAGCATAATAATTTTCAGGTTCATCCATACTGTGGCATGAATCAATAATATAATACAACCTAGCCAATCCACTCCTAGATACTACTTTTATTGTTTCTGCCTGGGACAGTGTATTAATCAGGGAGAGAAAGTAGACTAAGAACAACCAAAGCTTTTCTGGCCTCTAATCCAGCTCAAGTACAAACCTCAGGATAATTTAGACACTTGAAATCTATGACACTCTGACAATGTCTTATTCTATCAGTTAGTTTTTGCTGTATAAGAAATTACCTTCAAAACTGAGTGGCTTAAAACAATAGTCACTTTTCTGTGGATCCGTGACTTAGGCTGGTCTTTGCTGGATAGTTCTGCTAGGATTAGGTTGACACATTCTGCATTACAGTCAGTGGGTAGATGGTTAGAGGCTGATTCAATGTCTTGTTCAATGTCTGGTGGCTGGTGCTTGCTGTCATTTGATGCTAGCTGCAGTGGAATGACAAACATAATTGGCCATGGGTCTCCAGAAAATTAGTCCAGGTTTATATTTACCTGGTAGCATACACAAGGTTCCTAAGAGCAGCAAGATAGGCAAGCCCCAATGTACAAGGGCTTTTCAGGCTTCTAGTTCCATCACATTAGCTAATGTCTCATTAGCCATAACAAGTCACATGACCAAGCCCAGAGTAAATGGCAAAGACATAGACTCCCTCCCTTGATGGGAGTAACTACAAAGAAATACTGCAAAGGGGCATACGTACAGGTAGGAGAGAAGATTTTGTAACCATTTCTGCAGTCTACTATAACTATCTCTCTTTATCCTTCATTACCTTCAGTTCCTTATTACTCATTCATCCCTGAAGCCATGTCTCAAATTTTGTTTCCTTACTCTTCACTCAGCAGAATCTATTCTCTCCTAAGTTACCAATGATCTTTATGTTTTTCACTAAACTCAGGGAACTCATTTCACTCATTATTTCAATGGGCATCTTGGCATCATTTGACACAATCTTCTCCCTTTGCTTCCATGATCCTACTCTTCCTTTTATTCCTCTTAGCCTATTCTTCACAGTCTCCTTTATAGAAAAAGGAGATTGGCATAAAAGGTGCATTTAAAATTGGTTCATTGAATTAAAGATTGAATACATAAGTCAATGAATAAAGATAGGATTTTGTTCCCCTACCCACCAATTAAATGTTGAAGTTTGCTAAGCTTCAGTTACTACCTATATGCTGATGACTTCCAATTTTATGTCTCTAGCCCAAAACTCTTTCCTATACTTCAGGCATGTATCCTCTGACTGGACTTTTCTCCCACTGACACTCCAAGCTCAACTTGTATGAAACTGAACTCACTAACCTCACTGCCAGACCTACTTTTCTTCTAAATTCTTCCACAATCTGCCCAATCACCCAACTCAAAAATCTGAGTGTCATCTTTGGCTCCAACCTATCAGAGTCACCAAGTCCCATTGCTTCTTCCTTTTGAAATCTGTCACTTGATCTCTAACTACATTGTTTCTACTACTTTTGCTTAGGTCCTCATTAGTCCTCATCTCAATGCCTACAGCCACCACCTAACTCAAAATTTCTCTGAAGACAGAAGTCATCTGAAGACAGGAAGCTTATGTTTTCATGCTTGTTAAAAACATAGATTACTGGGTCTTCCCCAAATATTCTTAGTCAGAATCTCTTAGGAAGGGGCCTGGTAATCTGTATGTTTAAAAAGCACCCAGTTGACTCTTGTTATTGGAAAATTTGGAAAAAACATTGTCTTAATTTGTCTCCTTGACTCCACAGTAACCTCCTACTCTACAATCCTCTCACCACAACATTGCCAGAGTAACCTGTTTAAAACATGAATCTAATCTTATCAATTTCTTGCTTAAAATATTTCCATGGTTCATAGTGTTTGAATAATATCCACTTCTTTAACAGAACCTTCGAATCTCTCAGCTTTATTTTTCAAACCTCCCCAGTTATGGACACTACACTCTCTACTAAACTCTTTCCTAAATGTAACATTCATGCTCTTTCAGGCCACTGCAACAGCAATACCTGCCACCTAGGATACTCACCCCCTCCCCCAATCCCTTTATTTATTTGTCCCACAGTTACACAACACTTAGGTGAGATGGGCACTGTTCTGTGTACTTTGGAAATATTAACTTACATATTCATTATTACAACCCTGAGATAAGTAAGTGATAGGTATTATTTTCCCATTTGCGTAGCAAAGCAACGGACATTTGCCTGGGGTCATATACAGTTTCTAGCAAAACCAAGGCTCGACCCCAGACAAACTGGCTGTAGAATCTATGCATTTAACAACCGTGCTCTAGTGCCTCTCCTTCATCTGCTTAAATCCAATCTTATTCAGAACTGAGCTCATGCATTAATACGTCCTGAAAGCCTTCTTATTTAGACATGAATTAGCATTCTGGGCTTATTTTTGTCACAAGACTTATAGCACTGTACAGTTAGTCTCTTTTCTTGTCTCACAAACCAGACTTTAAGTTTCTTAACAGAGGGAGACACATTTTTATATCCCCAAAACCTAGCACAATTCTTACCATGAAGTAAGTACTAACTACATGTTGAATAAAAAAAAAAAAAAGAATAAATGAAAGAGTGAATAAATATATTAACTTATAAGGAAGCATTAGGGAATATCAACAAAAGACAATCAGAACATTTTACCCCTGAATCGTCAAGTCATCTGTATATGATTTCATGGGTCTTTTAAATCTTTGGCATATGAGATGGCCTACCTTGTATCAAAAATAAACTTTGGAGTCTTCTTACAAATTCTACAAATTTTCGTGGGAATTCAAATTAAATGCATGAATGGGTATTTATTTGTTTAATCTACACAGTAGATTTATTTCTCTTTGTCAAGCATGAAAGCTAAAACTATTTCAAGACTTTTCATCTCAACTCAGCTTTCCCTTTAATATCTTCACTCCAAAATGTTAAACAAAACAGGTCTCTTTTTGTGGTTAGAAAGTTTGGCTTTACATAGACCTTTCAACACACAACTGTCAGCACCTGATTATGGGTCATTTTTTAGCCTCTGACTTTCACTTCCTTCCTTAAATAGGTCTTTCAGATGAATCATCTTCAGCCACTGTGATTAGGCAGGGAACAGTTATGCACTATATAAATGAACTTCATGAACTCAGCTCCTTCCTACCTGGTGTCCTTCTGTGCTCTGACTTAGGGGGAGGGGTTCATTTTTCATTTAGTAAAAATTTGAGTGACTATTGTGTGCTGGATTTTTTGTGAGCTGTCAGTTCATTAGCACTTCCAACGTGAGTGAGAGGAAGCAAAGAGTTGGGAAAAGCTCACATTCACTAGTTTTCAGCCTTTTAGCATTTCTGGTTTGGAAAGAAATTTAGTAGAAAAGGACATGGATGAGACTTTTTATAACAGTTTGGAATTCTTTTTCTATACCCCATATATATGTATATATGTAATCACTTAACCAATATAGTTAGCAGAGCCCTCTAGCTACTAAAAAATTCATTGCTCAGCCCACAATCTGAATACTTCATCAAATTCATTCTTATAATATACATGCGGATAGTCATGGCTATTTACTTATTGGATCAATATTGGAAAATAATATATTTTGGTAAATAATCTTTTTGATAATCATTTATTGATTGTGTCACATGTAAACATGTCCATGAATCTACTTTTTTCCACATGAGACCAGAAAAAATCAAAGTGCCAAGTCTTATAATACTGGAAAACACTAGAATGGACTAAATAAAGAGAACATTTACAATAGGCATTCTTGTCTTTTATCTTCTTATGACACCCTAAATATGTATGATCCTGGCTTACACTTACTTCTACAATTGAAGGCTGTTTCCTGAGTGAATCACATCTGCAATGAAATGTGGAGAAAAGACATACAAAAATATGTAGGCACCAGCACTCTGACTGAAGAAGTCGATGGACAGACTAAATGAATAAGATACAAGACCTGAGATTTAGCAGGTTTTAAGAAATATTTTATATCTCTATAAGGGTGCAAAAACCACTCATTTGAGAGTATTTCCAGCCTGCTAAAAAAGATTCTGGCCTTGTGCAGCTTCTTTCTCTCCTCGATCTTCTGAGAAGAGATGTCCGAAGAAAGCAATGCTTTTGGCATTAGTCATTGAAGATCATCAGAGATCTAACAGAGAGCAATGCCTGCAAGGTATAGGAAGATGGGAAAGACTTAACAGAGTTAATTATGACAAAGAGCAGAGAAGGTGGGCAGAGGAAAATGAAGACATCCCAAACTTGGGACAGAGAAAATGGCTCAGAAAATAAGTTAAGAGTGAGAATAGCTGTGGGTGTGAAGGCAGCTTCGGAAAGAGGAAAGAGAAATTTTGAGGAAATTTTCTGAGTTATTTGTACCCTTCATGTTATTTAAGAATTACAGGAAACGAATTTGAAATATTCTGAAATTAATGGTGTTAGCTCAGTTCCTTTGCACACAACACTGCACTGGGACAAAACCATGTGGCTCATGGCTTTATAAACATTGCATGCCTTACAGTGAAATGTTATGAAAACCCCTTTCACCATCATCTGACAGGCAAGATTCGCTGCTTCTGGATGACTTGATAGATCCCTTGGGAGCCTATAGACTAACTTATTTTATACTCAAAGTGCATCATCCCTTTTCCTTTCCCCATCTCATTATTGTTTTGTATATTTCTTGGTACACAAATAATGTACTGGACTTTAACATCCTTGATTCTAAGAACTGTTTTTGTTTTTGTTTTTATCTTTGTATTTAATGTTATATCCAGCAGAACATCTGGAGCATGATTAAATATTCAGTTATTAATCAATCAATTAATTTTAAGATATGCATAAACTTTTGTGAAATAAAATGAGTAAAAATGCATAAAGAGAAAGTGGCAGCTTTGGTTTTGTTGGGGGTGCTTCAATTATTATGATTTTCTTATTGATTTTATCAAAAATTCTGATTCAACACTATATTTAGAACCTAAGAAATACCATGTACACTGTTGCTGGTGATTTAATTACTACAATTCTGCTTCCTGTCCTCATTTCAGCAACATATTTGTAATTCAATGATTATTACTATACTTTAACACCTCAGAAATACCAACTAAAGAGACTTTCTACTAACAAGTAGTTATATAAGTAGCATTAATCACATGTGCATTTTCCACCATTCTTGTATAAAAATTAACTACAAAATAGACCAACTTTAATTCTCTCAATTTTACATGAGATTATAGCTATAGTTCCCACACTAATTGTTTTGATTGTCTACAAATCTTTGTTGTCTCTTTAGCAGCTATCCATCTACATAAAATCCTAACATAATGAAATGCACCAAGCCATCTCTGGATCCCAAATAGTAGTGTGTCATGAGTAGTATACAACTAAGATTTAATGGCTAGGTAGGAGCACTTATTAAGAATCTGGTTAAAAGCACCATGTACTGGTAATAGTGGGGAATTTAAAAGGAATAAAAGCATTCATTCTCTGATAACACAGAATTTACAACACATAAAATAAGTTGCTGTACTATAAACTCACATAAAAAAAATGCCTTAAAAAAATGCATTTCTCTCCTATATTACCAATCTCAACTTCTTAAATTGTGTGATTGCCACCTCTAAGTGTACATGCACTGAAAGATAGATTTGTTTACTAGGTAAAAAGTAGAAAACTCAAGTCGTGAAGAAGCAGCATGTGCTAGCTGTGTGACCTATGGCAAGTCCTATGGCTTCATGAGCCCCATTTCTTCATCTGTGAAAAGGAGTAAATGTCTATCTCTTAAGTGGACTGTGAAGAGAAAACAAGGTAACATGTGGAAGTGCCCAACATAGAGCATTCCATAACCTCTCATTCTCTTTCCATATTGCATTTTACTTTAATGTCTGATTGCTAGCTCACAGTAAAACCTGTACTTTCCTGGCAGTTCTGCTTTTTTAAATACCATGATTAAAAAAAAAAAAACAACAACCAAACAAGAAACAAAAGTACTCTTCTGATTACTACATATCAAGCAGCTCTATGCATTGTTTACTACAATCACATGAAACCATACTCACAAGTAACAAGGGAGTGGAATTAATATATTGCTAATGAAAACTGTTCAGATGTCTATATAAATACTTAGCTATTTAAAAGATACAAAGGGCAATAAATACAAAAAAGAGGAGTTTTGGGGGGAAATGGTAGAACTAGAAAATGTAACTTAAAAAGGTATTATAAGTGAGGTCTGATTGAACAGAAAACATATATTTTAATTATTATATAATACATACCTTAAAAAATTAGAAAGCCTAAAAATACAAAAAGAAAAATACATAAAACCAGCCATAAGCTCATACCAGATATAAACTCTGTTAACATTTTCCTTCCAATGTTTTTCTTCATAAATATTAGCTATATTTTTACCTATTTTGAATTATATACTCTCTGACTTTGCATATTGCTCTTTTCTCTTAGATTGTATAATATGCATATTCCATGCTATTAAACATTTTCTGAAACTATGACTTTTAGTGATTCTTAATGGCTACCTGTTTTCCATAAGATACATGCACTATAACTCTGAATTTCACCACTTACCTATTATTAGTCCTTTATTTTGATCCCAATTTTTTACTTTTAACAGAATTTTAGATGATTACAATGATGTATTTTAGTTACAAATAACATTTTGACCAACATGACACAAACCTTAGACTGGACAATGAGAAGAAAGAGATGAAGGGGAACAGCTCCAGATAGAAAGCCAACAAGGAATTATGTTATCTTTAATATGCTGTCAGATAATATAACAATGCAATTGTACTTCTAAGGAAGTCAAAAATATCTTCAGGAAGTCAGAGAGCATTTACTTACACTAAGGAATAGATAGGAATTAAACAGTGAAAAAAGGCTATGTTCCTTCCAAAACACTGATAAATATGAGACTTAAACTGGCTTTTACTGTCACACTTGATCTCTGGAAAGTGTCGTCTATAATAACAAGATGCCACACTTAATAAACATCAAATGGCAGAATGACAGCTGGGTAATAAAACAGATAAGGAGTGCATCTCATGCACAGGTTGAGCTCAGGTGAACTCTAGGTAACCATCCAAGAGTGCAAAGAAGGTAGGCAGAGGGGCGAAGGGCAGAGGAGTGAAGGACAGAAGGGAAGATTTCTTCTATTCAAAACCGTACAATTTCATCTAATCAAGTTCTTACCTGGTGGTCTCCTCCAGGAGCTCCCCTCATCACAAGTTCTACACACTGTAGACATGCATATACTGTCAGTTCTCAGATTCAACTAAGTTGTAACAGTGTATGGACATTTAGAAGAACAAATTCAATATTTATGACTGTAACACCTCTGCTCCTCTTGTAAAACGCTGGGCAGTCCCTTCTGATATTCCATAGATGCCAAAACTTGAGCAACAAGAGGTCGTGAAATAAAAGATTATAAACCAGGACTAAGAGAATAATGGCAGAAAATGACCTCGAAAAGAAGATGGAACCAAATCATAGAAACACTTTGAACAGATAGCCTGGAAACAGGTAAACAAAAATCAAAAGAGAGAAGAAAATGGGAGGCGAAGTCAAAAGATCAGAAACCAGGGAGTTCAGGTCAAGATAAGGTACTAATGCAGGAAGAATTCAACATTCAGGAGGGCCAGGGGTCATTGCTGAGCTTCAAAGACAGAGTGTCTTAAAACCGAAGTTAAAACTGCCTCAAACAGAAAGACACTGTTTATTCCTCCTGATATTCAAAATCCGTAGATTGGCATCCCAGGCATAGAACCAAAAGGTCAAGATGACTGCGCTGGGTTTGGTACACCAGCACCCTATTTGACTCCCTGAGGCGTGACATCTTATCTGTCCTTGGGGTTGGGGTCTTCCTCTCATATCTGCTCTATTTCCTATTCACCAGTGACAGCAGGTCAGACTCCTTTTTGATTAACAGCTTTGACTTAAACTATATCCCTTCATAGAGTCTTTTGGTTTTAGATTGAAAGTACTATCTATGTAGCCACCTTCTTCATCCTTGCCAGAGACAACTCACTCCTTTCTGTGGGGAAGGGACATGTATGGCTGTAGGGAGAGAACAGCCCCAGAACAAGACCTATTTGTCCTCAGCTCCTTTTGACTAAGAAAGATGCCCCTTTTCATTCTTTCCCAGGGTTAGGAGTTGCAGGACGAGTTTTAGCTACTCCAAACCCTGTTTGCTATTTCTTTTAAAGTTGAGAGAAAAGGGGATACAGTAAACAATGTGGAGAAGTCAGTACCCTTGGAACGTCCAAAATCACAGGAAGCTCCTTCCATGAAATAATTCTTTCCCTGGGCAAGACTAAACACTCTGGCATCAGCTGGTGAACCCACATGCAATATAGCAGCTTTCTCCTCTCTCATAACCCTTCTGAGGAACTCTGAACCTATGTGCTCACTCTCTAGCCTTTTAGTTATAACAAAATGCACTTTGGATCTTTCTATTCTCCAAGCATGGCTGACACTTTCTTCCTCATACCGTATCTTTTTGTTTAAAAATTTCTCATTTTGTGGATTCACAAAACATGTTTACATGTGGCAGGCAACCGTAAGAGGTTCCAGTACATATTTAAAACTCTTGAGAAATATTTACATTTTAGCATGAATAATAATGTAGTTCATATTTACTGAGTCTTTACTAGATATCAGGAATTCTGCTAGGTGCTTTATATAATGAATTATAGTATTATTATATCATTAATTATGTTATTATTGATTCATCCCAATATTTCCAACATATCATGATTCCTTTCACTACACCTCATAGTCCCATTTTACTGAAGAGAAAATTTATAGAAGAGAATCACAGAAATAGTACATGATGGAGTCAGGAGTCAAGCCGACATCCATGTGACCACAACACCCATGCTCCGGCCAGTATTCTGAATGGTTTCTTGCTCTGGATAACTCTGGCGTTGCTATCTTTGGCATTTATTTGGCAGGGAGGGTGATATTTTCCAACATCCTGCAATGGAGACATAGCCACTGCACAATATGATAGGTTGATCACAGAATAATTTGGCTGTTCTGAAATGGTCAAATATATAAATCTGGCTAGTCTCTAAATTTTCATACAATCACCTGTAAAATCATCCCTTGACAGCCATCCTGGGAAGTAAAGTGACATTTTGAGTAGTCTTCCAAATTCCTTCAAAGCTTTTGTCATAGAAATGAAAGGTATTTTTATCAAAAAGCTCTTTTTACTTCACTGCTCCTCTCAAAATCAGCCTTTTTGTCACTTTCATATAAAAGTAAAGCTAAGACCCGCTGCTGGACCTCAGGACTCCGTAAGTTCTGCCCACAGCTTTCATTGCCTTTCTCGCCTGAGTTTTGAGTTTTCAGTGCTCTTGGGCGGGCCTCCTGTCCCTCACCCACAATTTGTCTCCCTCTTCTGCCCTGGTCATGCCTCCCACTGTGAGGACCCACTGTTTTACTTCTCTCCACTCTGTCCCTTCCCTGTTTGCTTGTCACTCAGCAACCTCTTTAGTAATATTCACGTCATCAATGAGCTACTTTGCAAATGGTCCAAAGTCCATTTTAAATTCATGGATTGTGTGCCTCCCCAGGCACAAAGTAAGGTCCTTGGAGACAAAAGTATATTCTTCATATAATGCAGGTGTTACCCGAGTAAACTCTGACTTCAGGAAATAGAGACTGTTTGGTACCTGGTACAAGTAAGCATCCATGTATTATAACTTCCAAACTAATATTAATGATTCTTGTATTTGGTGCTTTTGTTCATAGAAATAGATATACATGTTTAAAAGATGTTGAAATATTCTCACGACTCTAATACCTGGGCACAGGTTAAGACAGGAAGTCAGAGAAACTTAGTTCACTTTAGAGCAATGATTTTCAACTGGGGACAAATATCTGGAGACGTTTTTGGCTGTCACAATTCGAGGGGGTGAGGAGGATATTACTGGCATCTAGTGGACTGAGGCGTGGAAGGCTGCTAAATATCCTAAAATGCACCAGAGAGCCTACCCCCAACCTCTGTGACAGAGATATCCATCTCAAAATGTCAATAGTGCTGAGGTTGAGAAACCCTGGTTCAGAAAGGATAGAGTTATCTTGAGATCAAGTTATCCACATTGCCTGATTTTTGGGGGGTCAGCTCATTGTTCGATGCAGAGAATATAGATTTTTATTTTTAAGATTAAGAATGCCATTATTTACATATCAGTCTTTTCAGCTACATACACTATGGTACAACTTGTTTCATCCTCACATTCAAAATTACCATCTCAACTTTCAAAATTATTTTTATTAACTTTTCCATTTTTATATACAATATAATTCAGTTTCTAAATTCTAAAAAAAAAACTTTGAATTGGAAGAGACCTTAAGAATTATACGGCCAACCCTTTCATTTCAACCCTCACACATGAAGAAACTGAGACCCAAAGTGGTCAGGGGCTTTTTCAATGAAAGAGGCAAGACTGGATTCTAAGTGCTCTTTGCAGTATGTAACCATTACGCAAATGAGGAGTAAATTCTTCTTAGGAGATTATTTCTTTCTGAGGACCAATTTTTAGCCTTTCTGTATCTAGTAACTGCTCTATAACTAGATTTACTAATAATAAGCTAGAAAATAATTGCTACATTAATATATGATGAAACATTTGTCCTCTGCAGAAACAAGATTAAGTAATAAAATTCCTTTTTGGAATTGGGAAATCTAAAACTATCTGGCATTTTTTACTTTTAAGCTCATTTAGGTAATACGTTTCAGAATACTCCATGTTTGCTTCAAATAATTACGTTTTATACCTTTATCTTTGTTGGATATTACTATTTTCTGGGTAGATTATTGTTATAAACATTTAAATGATGAAATCTTAACAAAAATTTTTCGAGAAAAATCTTAATAATTATCTTATTCTATGTGATACTTTGGTTTTTACCTCATCATCAAGGGAATTACTGGAATAAAGAAGTTAATTAACTTATTTCTAATCAGGCAGTATACTCGTGGTAAAGAAAGGATTAGAGTATTCAGGTTTTATTTTGGTTTGGTTTGGTTTTTGTTTTGTTTTGTTTTGTTTTGCTTGTTTTATTTTGCAAACTGTCCTTAAATTATGTATTAGATGGAATTCCCAGTTTGATGTTCAGTCTACATTGTGTCTGAGTGGTACAAACTTCTGAGCTCTCAGACAGATGTGAAAGAAATAAGTAATAAAAATTGATTTCACTACTTCTTAATATTTTTGAGCTAAGTTTATTGAAATATTTATGATATGGAGGCCACAGATCAATTTACACCTTTACCCTTCATCATAAAAGTTTGAACTTGTGCCATTTGTCCCCAAAAAGGCTCAATAGAAATACATGAAAGATCAGTTTGACTTGAACTTCAGTCTAAGAAATAATTCAAAACAAGGTTCCACTAATCAAGGAAAATGTCACTGGTTCCCATTTTGATTAAAAATAAGGAACAGAAAGAAGGATGAGCAGCCTGGAACTTCTTGCAATGACTTGGTTGGGATTTACAACAGAAGGAGGAAGTTACTTTCCAGAAGTTATGTTTGATGTATAAAGAAATGTGTTGCTGGCATAGGAATACCAGACAGGCTGACAGCACTATTAGAGGTAAGAATGATGTGCAGAATAAATAGCCACTAAATGTAGTGACAACTTTGACTGACAGCTGAAGAATAAAAATGAACAATTTTTCTGATAACATGTCAGGAAACAAATGCCTCTTTCTTTCAGAAGAAAAAGATATATATTATGGTGAATTCAAGCTGCCTCCCATATGGTGAACTTTTTTTTGCCTTTACAGAACTTTACAGAACTGTAATTTAGGCCCAAAATGGAGCAATCCCTTTGTAGAAACTGTTACCTCTTCACTTCATTAAAGGTTTACAACAGTTGATTCTGTTTCTGTTCAGTTTTAACAAAGTGTTTTATGCTAATATTGTCTTGTTTATTTGCATAATTAGAATAGGTTAAGTATTTTGTCTTCTGTAAGCTAAAAGCCATCATAAGTTCAGATTTACTACCCAGAGAAAATTCGCATAAGTTTTGTGTCCAAAATGTGTAATGTTTTATAAGTTATCTTCTTATAGCATAAGAGGATAAACTTTTATATCAATTTAACTTTGCTAAAAATAACTCAAGGAGATGATGCAGGAAAAAAATTAGAAATTATATAATACATGTCTGTGTGACACAATCAATAAGTCTTTCCTTTACCAGCAAAATGAACTTGAATGAATTGTTTAAACTTCCCCAAGAAATCTCTGGTGTGGATCAAAAAGCAGAAAAGAAAATAATTGGCCTCTACCTCAGGCTACAATGTATACAGGTTTCCTGGATAAAAAATTCGTCATGACAATGGATATTTTCAGAGAGACATTTCTATAAAGATTTCTCTGAACTTAGGAAAGAAAACATTAATTAGATAGTATGATGTACTGTGATCACTTTTAATTATTCTATGCCATCTAAGAAAATTCAAATCTAATATCAGACTAATATTTGGTTTCAACTAAATAGAATAGTATGTGTTTGTATATCACAAGAATCATGAATAAAAAGATGAAAAAAAGCTAAAGCATATTATGGAGTTATCAGTCCAGTTGTGGGAATTCTCTAGCTATATAGAGATAGTTTTGATAAATGCCTCTCAAGGGACCTTTTCTATTTTTTAAAATAATTGATTATGACCATGTTAACGTGTGCTGTTATTGAGGGGATTCTTACTTCTGCCCAGAAATTCCAAGAAATAAGTGGAAATGTTACTTTCATGTGCTATTAAAGTCTATTATTTCTACACTGAAGTTTCATATTATGTATCATGGCAATTGTTTCTCTTAGTGAAATGATCAGAAATTTGCTTTGCCCAAATTTCAGTTTTGATCTTTCCATAATGTCGAAACTTCTCTTTGGGAAAAAAAAAAAAAAGCAATTAATGGTTTTTCTTTTATGTTTAATATTCGAGTTAAGAGCATACAGTTTATAAGACACAGCCCTGGCCAAGAACTCACCTCCTTATCATCAGCATTTCCCCTTATATTCTCATCTTCTCAGCTACAGTGATTTCTCTTTGACCCTTCCCCAGCTCCCATGTATTCCTGTATGCTTAGCATTGGAAGGACAATTTAGTTGACACAACAGTTCATCATCTGACTAACTATTGAGCCTTACTCACTTACACTGTGATGTCTTCAATTCTAAGAATAACCATGGATGTAAACTATTGAGTATTTACCACATGCTGGTCACCATGATAAGCACTCTATATCGATCATTTAATTTAATTCTCATCAAAATCCTATGAGATATTGTTATTTCCTTTGACATATGAAGAAGCTGAATGAAGTTTAGAAAGATTAAGGGACCATGCATGTAGAAGTTGCAGTGCCTGGATTCAAACCCAGATCTGTTCATTTTTGAAAAAGAAAAAGTGAACCACTCTCTCCCTTCCCCAAGGTAGTATCTGAAAAGAACAAGGAATAGTGGTTAAGAATTGAGTTGAGTCTTTGGTAAACTAGGGATCTCTAAGGTTCTACTTCTGTGACTAATAAAACAAGACCTTACAGGGAAACGAGCCACCAAAAGGACCCTTTTTTTATTCTCATGAAGTACAAAGGGAAAAGAGCTTAGGAAATGAAGCAAAGGGACCAGACCACATAATGTTGAGGATTACTGATTCTGTAGAGGGAGAAACAATTTGAAATGTTAAAATTTATTTAATAAACTTAATATAGTGTAAACTGTATGTCAGACACTGTTTTATGTGCTTGGTAAATATTAGCTCAATTAATCCTTATGATAATCTATGAAATGGGTACTATAATTGTCCTCATTTCACAGATAAACTTAAATATAAAAATGTTTAATTACTTGCCCAAAATGTTTAATTACTTGCCCAAAAACCTGCTGCTAGCAAAGAACAAAATTAAGTTTTAAACCTAGGCAGTTTGGCTTTAGACAAAGCACCTAAGCCCTTTAATATACTGCCCCTGACCATTAGGAAAATATTTTGTTCCTTTTTATAGACTTAGACCAATGTTTCTCAATCTAGGGTTCATGATCCCTTAGGATCCTCCAACATTTTTAAGGAGGCTCTCAGATTCTCTTCAAGAACTGTTTAGTTTAATGTTTAGCTCTCAGCCTAAGTGAGACTTAAGCTATAACTGATAGAGTTCCCTGTTCTTTGAAAAGGTTGGTTATTAACAGGGATTGAATGCTAAGAGGAGCCTCAGATTTGGGGTCTGCCAGCCAGAAAGAAAGGCGCAGAGGGGACTAGAGTAGGCAACCGTGTTGGATACACTACCCATCCTCCAGGTCCTCTTCAGATGTTGTCTCTTTCATGAAGACATTCCAGTACACTCAACTGCATTCACTCTCTGACTGCATGTTGTCCTTTTTTGTTTGCCTCTCTTATGGTCTTTCACTCCTGAAGACCAGCATTATCATTCTCTTTATATTGTCCAAACAACTTCTATATTGGAACTATCTCGAGAGTGCTATATAGACTGCTGGTTGCCCTCAGTATCCACTCTCCCCTTCTTTTGTAATAGAACCTTGAGTTTTAGCCAGGTAAAATGCCAGGCAGCTAAGATCACACTTCTATGCATATATCGGTGACCTGTAGGACTAAGCTCCAGCCAAATGTGAGGCAAGCAGTAATGTCGAGTGAGATATCCAGAAATTTCCTTAAAAATGAGATATCTGTGCGGGATGGTGATAATGGGGTCTATGAATGTGTGGGAGCAGGAGGTATATGGGAAATCTTTGTACTTTCTGCTCAATTTATTATGAACCTAAAATTGCTTTTTTTAAAAAACACTAATAAAAAAATTTAATACGGGTTGTGTTCATTTCTTCCTTCTTCTTCCTTCCTTCCTGCTGCTATAGACACAAGTAGGACACAGATGGTGAAATTCCTGCATCATGGACCGTAGTGGCCTTGGGAACAAAAGCCATATTCAGCAGATGAGGAAGGGAAAAGAAGCTGAAGCCCTTCACTTGCCCTAGACTATCCCACTTCAGACAGCTTTATTAATAGGAGGGAAATATAGTTTTCTTTCATTTAACCTGAAGTTATTTTGAATTTTCCTGTGATATGCAGCTGGATTTCATCTTCAGTGGTATGTGAGTACAGAGATAAGGTTTTATTCACCTCTCAGTGAAATATGTAGCACAATCTCAATAGGGCAGGTCCAATTAAAAAGCATATTTATTGACTTGAACAGTGAAAGTGCCCAGAATTCTTCACTGAGATATGCACCAAATTTCCCCCAGGCCTTCTTGTCCACATCGAATTAAACTCATTCAAAATAAATTTCATAATTATTTCTTTTCAATCTTTCTCGATTATAGGTTGTACAATAAGAAAATATTTAATTTAAATGATTTACAAATATTTTGTATGCTTAAATATATTTATTAGCTTTAGAATAAAACATATTATCAGAGTATTATTTTCTGCCTTTAATTGAAAACATTAAACTTTAGCTTTATTATTATGAAGCTAAATTAGATTTGGAAAGAAGGACTAAATTGAAAACAAGCTAGCATTTATAATATATTCCCTGTAAAAAATTTTATTCTGAGTTTTGAACTAACAAGTTACAAGGAAACTCTTAGAAGACAACATAATTCTAAATTGATGGGTAAGGCTACTAATGGATATGTAAACTCTAAAAATCAGTACTGTAGTTTTTGGATTCTTGGAACTATGAAACCTTAGGATATTCTTTAATCATAACTCATTAATTGTTTGCTGTTGTCAATTATAATTAGTAAGATCAAGTCCTGTCAAAACACTGTCCATAGTTTTAGCATTCTAAATAAAAATGTTATTAAACTCAGAGTGAAATCCTATACATATTTTAGACTTCCATATAACACAAGTAAAAAAACTATTATTGTTTTTTAATGTAACTTTTAAATACACATAATGGAATATTTATAAAACCTCTACATTCAAATAGAAAATATTCATTATTTCATTAATATTTCTTTTGCATCTCTTACAGAATAATCTAGGAACATCTGTTTTCAAGTTTTAACCAGTATTATCTAGTCTAAGCTTTAATCAATAATTATCATTAGTAAGAATAATAGTAGTCAATATTTATTGAATATTTACTGTGTGCTAGGCACCATTTTAAGAACTTCACCTATTCCACAAATAAAATACTGAAACTCAAAAATGATAGCAATATGCCCCAAATCATACAAATAAAAAGTAGAACTATAATTCCAATCCAAGTCAGTCTGACTGAATCCAGGATCTTTCCATCAGCATAAACTGTATTGCCTTCTATTAATGACAAGAGGACTATAATTTCATTTTCTGTCATTAATATTTTTCTTCAGTAGGAGTTAAGCAATTTTCTGTTCTACTTTATCATATTACTGCCAAAAGATTTGCCAGCCAATTTCCCAGAATCAAGAGAAATTTTAAGTCTCACTAGCTTAGTGCAGTTAATATGTTCATGTGAGTGAGCACAATAGCTTACATGACTGAAATATTAGGCTCTGCCTGATATGAATACTTTTAGATAAATGGGAAAACAAATTACTTTATTATGTGAAGACTGTATCATCACTATCATTATTTAACTTGAGCTTCCTGACAGCCAAGGCAACAAAGCAAATATGATGGACTGCATAATTCTTATATCAAGACTTTGAAAAAAAATATTTGTTTCTGGTACCAAACTCTAAAATAAATGTAACATATGGATTTATGAAAAAACATAATCTGAAATATCAGTCTTAAATATCAGTTTCGGTACAAAAAGAGAAGTCATATTATATACCTGGCTCTTGGGCCATAACTCTATGAAAGCCAATAAGGCAACAGTAAAGTATAATTCAGCAATAGTGATTTTTGTAGTATTATAGTTAGTATCCACAAATATTTCAATGGCATTATATTTTTATTTAGCTAACAGTTACACTATATGTATGAATATGTAGTAAATATCGAGTCAACTCAGTCAAGCCATAAAATAATGTAGTCATCCAGATGTTTTCCATGATGCCTACTGTCTATATTGGCTCGGCATCCCTTTGACTTATATGATACTGTATGAAATTACACAAAGTCTGTATATTCACGTCTTCCTTTGAGAACAAAAACTTTATCAGCTATTTATATATCTAAAGAAAGTATTCTTCTGCAACATCTTCACTTCACATAACTGACTTCCCTGAACACACAGGTACAAAACCATTATGTCATTGGTTCGGGTCAGCTCCCAGCTCCTCCTTAGGTCATAACCCCAGAGACAGGCAGCTATAAAGAAAATGCAAGGGCAAAGTCGCCTAAGCTGACCTATTGTGTTGCAAGTATTTCCTCTCCTCCACTTTTAGCAGCAGGCCATTAGAGCACAAAAAAAAAAAAACCATCTTTGTGTATATGCATGCTAAAAGCTGCCTTTGCCTGAGCATTTGCTTTGTGAATTAAGTCACTTTAAGACATAGTAGAAGTGATATGATGAAGAGACGTGGTCCTTTTCCTCATTAAGACATCATGTAAAACACAGAATTAGATATGGTTCCTCCTGAGGATACTTAATTAGACATTTTAAATTCATAGTTATCATTACGTATTCAAAGATAGTCAGAAACAGGAGGCTTGTCTTGGATATATTGAAGTACAAAGGGAAAGCAGAACACAGAAAATTGCTTACCTAGTTTACAAAGGTACTGAGAAGATTAATGCTTCTAAAGCACTTGGACCGAAGACACAAACCATTATCTTCTTACCACCACACTGTAACAGACATCCATATGTCCTCATCTTCCATTAATTGGACTTAGATGTTGCATGCATTTGATGATTTTGATAATGGGTGATGTGATTATAAGATCTCCTCCATAGGTCATTTTGTCCACGAATAAAATTGTCTTTATCCTGTAGAAGAAAATGTTTCTCAGCGTGAAATAATTTATTTTTCTCATCAGTGGGTTATAAACTGTGCCTTAGGCCGTGGTGTGCAAAAATGTCTTTGAGTCAAATGCCTGTCTTAAGAGGTTTCTTTAAAAAAAAAGAATGAAGCCTCCATTTGTACCACGTGACACTATCTTATCTGTTATCTAGACTATGTTACCAGTTCAGATCCTTTACTGCTGGGTGAATTGAGTTTAAAGGTAGATAAAACAAAGCTATAGTTACACTATGTAAATTGATCTGGAAAAAAAAATTTAACAGGCAGTTTACCTAGCATGACATAGTACACAGTACTTGTGTTCATTTTGTTTAGTCATAGAAACCATATGTAATTCATGTGGTTTAGTCATAGAAACCATATGTAATTCATGAATGTGTGAGTTTTTAAATTACCCTTATAAATAAATTGGGGTTTGAGAACAACAAAGAATCAAAAGTTCATGATGTTTATTATTTAGGTTTCAGATTGTGAAGTGAGTAGAAAGGTCAAGTTTTTAAGAGCTGCTTTTTCTTCTCTTTCAGTAAGAGAAAAAAAATTGCAATATTTTGTGGCTTTGCAGTTTTCCTATTAACTTTTTTTATTAAAATCTGAAAATTTAAGTTAAAAATTGGTATTTCTTACAAACTAGTTTTCCTGTGAGAACTATATGCCATTCAAGCTTTTCTTTTCTATCTAATATTACTGTTAAAATGTTTCTGTTTGAACGTTGGATATTTAGCAGCAATTCTTTTTCCCAGTATCACAGCCACTCTAATAAGAATTTAAGAGATGAATTTAAGTCTCTCTTTCGCCAAAGCAGGTGTTGATGCAGTACATATATCTCAGTGAATGATTGATGTAAAACCTTCTCAACTCCTTTTCTCAATCGCTTTTGAAAAATGGAATTCAAACCTTTCGGAAAGGTAATCCATTATCTTTGTACTGTAAGCAAAAGACGGATACAGAAACTCCCATAGCTCTCTCTTCACCCATTGGAAAAGAGATGGAAGACCAAGAAGATTGATATCATCTACAGCCTGTCCCATTTTCCTCAAAATGAAAAATATACAGTAACTCGAAATGAGAAAAAGGTAAATTCCTATTACTTTCCAACAAAGTAGCACATTACGAAAAGACTCTGGGAGATCTTTTGGAAAAAACATATCTGCATAAATCCAATACGATTTTTCTAAAAGACTGGGCAAATTTGGGAAACACAAACTAACACATAGTAATTAAAAGATAGGAGACCTTCACTTATATGTAACTATGTGAGGAAAGAAACATCCTATAGTAACAGGGTCATATCTTTGCCTAAAAGTTTTTGACCTCAGTTAGCTAAGTATTTGGAAAGAAATTCCAAAATTAGATTAGAAAGGAAAATTTTTAAATGTAGAGGGTAAAAGGCTTGTTTCTTTCAGAAACTCTGGATCTGTGTATGGTTCTATGCAAGATCTGGGTACTGGTACTGGCATTATTTATCTGTTACTGCTTTTCAAAACATAAACTGTAATGTCATTCTTACAAAATTTTTTTATAACTATGGAATTTCCATTCTGTTTTGCCTCTCAGCTAACTCAGCTTTATTATTTACTGTAGATGGTCCATAAGTCATGAAACACTTCACCCTTTACATTTTTTTCTTATTTTTATCTCTATTTCCTATACTCAACTTTATTAAAAATCCATTTATCCAACATGATACTTACATAGATTCTCATAGGCTTGGATAACTAATGTTATTGCATTGCTACAGAAGGGAAGTTTTAGAATTTATTTAGATTTCAAATCATAGAAATGAAGATTGTTTTCTTCTGGAAGGATCAATCAGTGCAGTCCTATGTCATTTTTAATGAAAGTGAAAGCTCCAGTCATTTGAAAATGGATAAACTGAGCTTGGAATTTTAGACCACTTTCTCACCCATGAAAACAGACAACTGGGATCTGGAAATTTAAGAAAATAAATCAAAAATGACTTTGATATTAATTTTCATTTTCTACAGTAATCCACCATTCACAATTTTTTTTTTTTAGGTGTTTAATCTCATACAATGTGTTCCATAGGAATGCTGTGCCATTTGGCTAGGAAGCAAACAAAGGTATTATTTTTTCAAGTTACTCAATTAATATGAGTACCACAGATAAAGAACCAATGGTGACAAGGGAGATAAACTTCAGTAGCTACTGGTATGCTTCTGTTACCTTCACCATCAATTATTTCAGTCTTCATGAATTAATTATATGAGACACAAACATTTGTTCTTCAAGGAGTTGGCCTCACTATAATTAAATAATTAAATAAGCATGGCTTTGCAAGGATCTGCTCAACATGTTACATAACTCACAGACAGGATGGCTTGTAATATCCCACCCTTTATTATAATTTCACTATATTGTTAAACCAGAATCTCATTAATAGGGAAAAGACAATGGAATGAAGTTTTCTCAGTATAAGATCATTTCTTGTAACAAAGAGAAATTTTAAAAACCTGGGAGAAAGTTTGGATTAAAAGAACATGAAACATGTAATCATTTTTCATATGATTTAATACTTCTGTTTTAAATTTAGCTGGACACTAACACAGCTTTAAACCTGATGGCAGGTAATTTTTATTTAGCTGGAGTCATTGCTTTTTTTCACTCTATAACAAATATACTCCAGATGTAGGTAAATGAGTTTTTAATTTGTCTAAGCAACCTTTTAGCTTTTAAACAACCTTAGCTTTTACTCTAATTACTATTTAATATTAGAATAATTATATTATTCAGTTAATAGAAAAGGCAACCAATATTTTTAATGGGGCAGGGTGATATTTAAGGAAATAGGATTCGTACAGACTTTTTTCAAGTCACTCTTTGAAATCTACAGTTTAGCCACAATTTGTATTAAGAATCCTGCCATGGTCAAAATCACAATGGTCCAGGCTGCATCGTGAGACATAACATCTTCCTGCACCAAAGGGAATGAAACCTTATCTAAGAGGCTGTGCTGTAAATGATATCAGCCTCCCTGACTTAGGATACAGGTCTACTGAATTGTTTTCTCTGTTGTATGACATACACTGAAGGATAACATTGATTGCTAGATTACAGGGAAAAGATATAACTTTCAGACTACTTAACCGAAACCTTCTCAGAAATTCTCTTCTGGAAGCCAAAATCCCCTTTTACAGTCTCAGCAATCAATGATTAGCTGGAAAATTAAGATGTTAATAAGTTTTTCCTAGAAGACTAATTAAAATGGTATTTCTTTTTTCTTTTTGTCCAATGAGCCAAAAGATAAAATGGCTCATTAAAAAAAAATACATTCAATGGTGCTTCACAGAAAAATTCATTATAATCATTTTCAATCTATTTTAAATATTTTTAAGATTTAGTACCCAAATAAATATAAATCTATACATTGGTTAATTCATGTAAAAAATATCTATGTAACCCTGTTTAAAAAAAAAAAAATACACTGCATCCTGTTCCCAAAGAGAAAATATCCAAACTTTTTAGCAGTTTACAACTCCCTACATGTCTTTGCAATTTAATTTCATGCTTTACTCCTTCTCACACTACAGAATCCAGCCACATTGATCTCTCAGCTCTGCGACCATATCTAACCCTCCCCTTGCTGCTCCCTCTTCTCGGAATGCTCATCTTTTCTCTCTTTGAATGGGTTGTACTTATATCTTGGGACACAGCTTAAATATCACAGGCCTTTCCCAACAATTCATCAAAAGTAGGAACCCTCCTGGAAACTATTTCTATAGTTTCTATTTCAGCATCTTGTTTTTGTCTTTCTTTACATACACTATAATTTGTCATTTTCCTGTTCATTTTCCTCCATTTGATTGCATGCTTCATGGGAAAGGAGTCAAAATGGCTAGTTTTAAACTGTGTCATGAGCACATATCACTGTGCCTGGCCCTTGATAAATTCTCAATAAACATTGTTTGGTGAATGAATCAATACCCAAAAAGAGGTCATAAAGGAAAATGATTTTATTTCTTTATGTTGGCACCCATTTTTTAAAAACTCAAATGCTAAATGTTAAACAGTGGCCTTTTTACCAACATAAAGCAATTTTTTACCTTCCAAAGCAATTGACCCTATAAAATTTGTTTAAAATGTTTCAGGGACTTATCACCAATAAAATGAAGTCCGAGTTCCTTAGATTGACCATTAGGCTTCCAAAACCTGTCTCTACAGCCCCTGTCGGCCTCTGTGGCCCTCCATCTCCTGCCTCTCTCTTCATGCTCTACCAGTGGCAAGCTGTGCCGAGTTCTGTGCCTGGGAAAGAGCGGGCATTCCACAACGATTTGATGAATCAATCATTGGCAGTCCCCTGTACATACATGCCTGTTTGGGTGGTTTCAATTGAGACTAGTCAGAAACCAGATCTAGAAAGCTAGTAGAGAGCTAGTCAGAAACCAGATCTAGAAAGATCTCTGTATGACATGCTAGGAATTAAAGTCTTTGAAGAAATAGGAAGCTACAAAAGAGCTGAGAGTAGGGGGATGACATCAGGAAGGGCTGCTCAGAGAAAAGTGGCATGCTTATCCTTCCTGCTTTGCTATAACTTAGCATGTCTTTATGTGATCAGCTCTGAGGATGACTTAACACCCACCATGAGGACTCTGGAAAATATTTCTAGTTGGTAATTTCTGCTTGAGTTGCATCTTGTGCACTTTCAGTTCTGTTTTTTATGGAACACATAAGTTTTGAGTAACTCCCAAAGCCACTCGAGTAAAAATAAATCAAGAAGGATTGTGTTTTTATACTCTACTTCCCTTCATGTCCTTAGGCAGAAAGAAAGCCAGTTTTGGGGGTCTATATATCTTTCCAGGTCATTTATCTGTGAAGTACCATTGAACGTTCAATGATTTTCAATATAATATATTTTCCAAAGTAAAATAAACATAGGAACGAATAAACAGAAACCTCCCTTTGAGGGTATAAGTAGTTCCCAAGTTTATATTATTTGTTGAAGTGCCATACACTGATATAATATTTGCTAATATTTGTATTGGTGATGGCTACACATATTTGAATAAGAAATGCCAGGACAAATTTTATCGTTATCAAAGAATTCAGAAAGAAAGTTTTCTAAAAATCTTTTGGTAACTTTTTGATAATAAAAACGCATGAAATTAATCATGAATTATTTATTTCCTCCGTGGTAAGGATTATTACCTGGTGTTTGAGCTTTTTTTAATGACTTAGGTGTTAAAACTTCCTTAGGACTGTCAGCTAGAATCAGTTTTACTCATTTGTCAAAATAATCTCAAGCTAATTTGACAACATAAACAGCATGTGCAATGAGAAAGGTATATTGTTATTTAGAAATGTCAGGCAGCTATGCAATGATTAGGCATTGCAGGCCTATTATTTTTCTAAAATAAATTTCTATAACTTTCGTTCCTAAAATCCGAATTAAAAATCCGTGCTTTCCACAAATTCATGAAATAATCTGCAGGTGCTGACATGCTGATAGCCTCTGAGCTGAGAAGAGCAAATTTATCACCTCAAAACTGGTTGCATTTTGGAATATTGTAACACCTAGGCGTTACTGATACTGGACATAGTATCAGTAAACCTCAGCTTCTCACTCTCAGTGCTCAGAAGAGGACTGACATGAAAAAGGACCGACATGAAAAAGAAGTTTGCAAGAGCAGGCCAGGCACCATCTGGGCTATGTAGGAGGACTGGTGGGGGGAAAGGAACATGATAGCATATGCTATGAAAGTACAGATTGTAAAGAAGGGTAGCACCCTGCTTTGCAGACAAGTTACTACATTTATGTTGCAAAAGAGTCCTCGGATTCGGGAGAAAAAAAAAACACTTTGGTTTCAAGTTAGTTGCCTTGCAATATTTTCTAACACTGAAGAGGTGGGGATGGGAGAGGGAACATGTGTCTCTTATAGCCCCAATAGGTATAAATAAGTGTTCATGGGTGTAAATCTCTTAGCAATTGAGTAAGAATCCTAGAGGAGGAACCATGTCTAAAATGTCTCCTGCATTCCCCACAGAAATGCAATGCTGGGCATGTGAGAGTGGCAGAAGCACTGTATGTGGGACTCAGAACATCTGGGTTTAATTATCATCTGTGTTTTTGTGAGAAAGTCAGCCTCTCAGCCTAACTCCTCATCTACAAAAGAAAAAGAGAAGGGGGTGGGAGGTGGTTTATGTAATATGGCCTTTTTTTTTTTTTTCAGATTTTTGTCAGAATTAATAGTTGAATATATGTGAAAATGTTACATAAACTGTAAAGATCCCCAAGCTGGAAGGTGGATATTATACCCAGAACAGAAGGGTAACAAATATTTGTTGATAGACTGGTTTCTTGATTAGGATTTATTCATGACTCATCTGTAGAAGGATTCCTTTCCATTTACTACAAGATTTCTCAACTTCAGCACTATTGAACCAGATAATTCCTCACTGAGAGCTAGGACAGGGGGTGGGTTTGCCTGTGTGTTGTAGAATATTTAGAAACAAAACATCCCATCACCATCCCACTCAATAGATGTCAGTAACAGCCCCGCCCCACCCCACCCCACTTCAACCCTTTTCCATGAGTTGGAACAATCAAAAATGTCTCCAGACATTGCCGAATGTTCCCAGGGATGGGGGGTTGGGAGGAAGCAAAACTGTCCCCCGACCTGAGTCAAGAACCACTGATTTAACTTAGAGACAAAATTTTGCTATATCTGGAAAAGTCATATAAGTTTTACATTATCTAGCTCTGAACCATAATAGCCAGTAGTGGTTGTCTGTGATTATTCTGTAGAAGGCACTCTGCTAAGTTATTTACTTATATTAACTCATTTAATCCTGCAACAACAAAGAGGTTCAGGTAATCATTTTACAAGTGAAGAAATTGAGACTTAAAGGGTTGAAGTGACTTGCCCAGTTAAAATCATATAAGTTTTACATTATCTAGCTCTGAACCATAATAGCCAGTAGTGGTTGTCTGTGATTATTCTGTAGAAGGCACTCTGCTAAGTTATTTACTTATATTAACTCATTTAATCCTGCAACAACAAAGAGGTTCAGGTAATCATTTTACAAGTGAAGAAATTGAGACTTAAAGGGTTGAAGTGACTTGCCCAGTTAAAAGTTAAAATAAAGCAGAGCCTGTGTCCTGATCCCCTGCAGGTCCTGAGTTT
>NW_006443138.1:22227122-22252700 GCF_000325575.1 Pteropus alecto | reverse complement strand
ATGAGATAAGATGATCAAAAGAGCCTTACTCTCTGTTGAACATAACACAACACTTGCCGAGGTGAACCTGACTTTAGACCTCAGAATGATAAAACACAGTTATTTAACAGCTGCACCTTTTTAGAAAGTATTAATTATATGAGCCATGAAACTAGACAAGGCATAAAAAAATCAGGCACGTCTGAAGGAAGATAGGCAGCAAGTCCTAATGTGTTCATGCATAATCATCATTTAATGCTATAGAAACCGGTTTTTGTGGAGTTTTTATTTTTATTTGTAAATATTTATATTTTCTTATATCAGTGATATCTGTCCAAAAGTGTAAAACGAATTGATGATAATAAGTTGATTCATATTACTTGATAGATATGAGTGCCAAAATCTTTTCTATGGGATCAATGAGCTCAGGGCAAATGCTATTATTCATTAAGCATCTACGTGGGTATGTCTTGCCAGGTGCTTAACAAAAAATTAATGCCCAAGGACTTAATATCTAGGATTTAGGATCTTTGAAAATATAGAAGCTGCTATTATTATTCCCAATTTCTGGGCCCAAAAAATATAGAAAACGTAAGGCAGAGCAATATGTGTCAAGGCACTGAAGTCAAGAAAGGGCAAAAGGAAATTTTAATTACAGAGTGATGTATAACTCAGATCATTCTACGTGTAAAGTCAATCATTAATGCCCACTGAAAGAGTAACCTGGGTAGTAAAGGTATTCAGTTTCTTAAGAGATCTATCACTCGTGGATGTTTCCTTCTCAGCTGACCACGGACAAGATTGCAACTGCTACTTTACTACAAGGAAGCCTGACTTCATTTCTCTCCAGCTTGTATTCTGGTCTCCAAATCAACCAGAATTCCTAACTCCTACAATTTGATAAACATATTTATTTTCTCAAATAATTATCTTGAATCTCGATAATGTGGGCAACATTTCTTTCTACCAATAATAACACATCCATGTCCCTACAGGAGGCAGAAGATCTGGCACTTACCAGTCAGAGGTTCAGTTTGAGCACATACATAAAAGAAATGGATACAATTTTGTTTTCAGCTCCCATGATCAGTTTCGCAAACGGCAGTCCACACCATCACCTTTGCACTTTGACAGACAGTCCCTCTGTGCTTGCTCCCAGAAGGCATTCTATACATGTTAGTTTTATTTGGCCACACTGTCAAGTTTTATCTGATGCAGAGCAAGTTACAGATGATGCAAGCGCCAGAATTCTGAAGGAAACCACTGCATAAATCAGGATTCTTTCTGTTACAAAGTATAGAAACCCAACTCACATTTGTTTAAGTAAAACTAGTAAGTCAGTATCTTCCTTAAGTGAAAAACTTTAGGTATGACTAGAATCAAGCTACGTTAAGATTCTAGGACACTCCCAAACCATCTGCACAGCACTATTGTTATAAAGCATTTGCTCATTTATTGGATTGTTTAAAAATAACATAAGAAGTAGTCAGGACAAGTGTTATCTTCATTTTCTAGATGCTGTTAAATGATATATTCTACGTCCCTCAACTAGTAAGGTACATGGTTGCTTACTAATTGATCCCAGGTGTTCTGAGTCCTAAATGCTGTGCATTTCCAAGTATAGCATATCTTGAAAGGAAAGTATTAGAGAAGATCCTTATCATCAAGACATTAATAGTGAAAATATAAAAAAAAAAAGAAACTGACATCTTTGAAGTCACTTTTCAAGTGAAAAATTAGCCTGTGCTTTAATAATACTATTTTCTTTTCACAAGAAGAATTCTACAGGAATATTTTGTGGAACTTTTACTAAAACCATGTGCAAAGGAGAAGTCGATACTTTATTTTGTCACAATTATACTAAATGAACAAATGGACCAAGGATCATATCATTATCATCAGTATATTATTATTATGTCGCTATCACCAGCTGCAATCACAAGTACCTTGAGATTAACTCCTAGGTAGGCTCTATGTGCAACTAGATGGTTTCAAAAGCCCACGCTGCATTTTGTTCATCACCATATTCTTGACACTAGCATAATTTTGATTGAATTAATGGAGAGCAGGTCCTAATGGGTCATAAAATCTGAAGAATGAGTAGAGAAAAAATGGAACTCTGGAGACTTAATGAGGGTCATGACTATAGATATTATTCTTTCTGAGCATATAATGAAAATTAATCATTTCTTGAAATTCCCATTGGTTATAAATGAAGATTACTAATTGATGAAGGACACATGTAAGTTACCCTATTGTTGTGGAGCTGTATAAAGTTTCAACAGAATTAAAATGAAAAGGTACTGCTCCTGCCACCTGCGCCCTGAATCCCTTTTCCTCTCCCACACCAGTGGCTTTTTGCCATCAAATATCCACTCTCCACTTGCAGGTTTACTCAACATAAAATTATAGTCCTCAGTCTCAATATTAAAACAATCCTGCTTCTACTTTGTGTTCCCCTATAAGTATGCCCTCTTTCTTTTTCTTTGGAACCCAAAGTCTAAACTCATTATCTCCAATTCATCATCCTTCATTCATTTTTCATACTGTGACTCGGTTTCACTCCCTCTATTCTGCTAAAATTGTTCTTGCCAGTTTCTGATAGTATATACCAATTTCCAATTCCAAAGTATACTTTTTATTCCTTATATTACTTGACCTCTCTTTGGCATTTGACAGGATAAAATAATCCTTCCTTAAAACTCTCTTCTGAAGGCCACATTCCCTGAATTTCTTCTAGTTATTCATTCTCACTTAAATTATCTCACTCCACACCATTTTCCTCTTAAATGTTATTATTCCCCAAGATTTCATTGTCAACAATCTTTTCTGTTTACACACTCTTTTGGGAAGTCTTATCTATACCTATGCCTTCAGTGACTATCAATGATTTAATGTCTACCAAATTCTTGTCTCCATTCCTGCACTTTACATAAATAAATGACCAACAATCCAGCTGTCCCACAGACATCGCAATTTCAAAATGCATTGTATAAAATCCCACCAACCTTCCTATTACTTACTGCCTGTCCCTATGAATACCAGTATTATATATTTCATTGCCAAAATTGGAAACTTTAGTCATTCCAGACAATTCTGCCAAATTCTCTCAATTCTACTTTCTAAATGTTTCTTGTATTTTTCCCATGCTACTCTCAAAACATTTCTCCTAGTTGTTAGGGAAAAGATCCTTATTTGGTTCATCTATGTATGATCCTACCTACTCACCTGCTCCTATTTCCCCATCACCACCATTAATTTATCTCTTAAACAGCTGTCAAAAGTCATTCTAAAAACTAAATCTAATCAAATAGTTTCTGTGCCTAAAATGCTTCAGTGGCTCCCTATTGCCTTTAGGATGAAATTTTAACTCCATAGTATGTCTGCCATACAAGGCCCTTCATTATCTGGGTCCAGAGCACTTCTCCTGCCTCATCTCACAGACATTCAGTTAATCTCTATATTTATAGCTCCAGAACAAAATAGGCCTTTGACAGGCAACTAATAATAAATGAGTGAATGAATGAATTTTGAGAAAGATGTCCCTAGATGTTAAAAAATTCGTGATGTAGCTTTTTAAAACCTCCAACTAATAATTTTTTTCAGTTTTATTGAGAAATAATTGGCATACCTTATACATTATACAAAATACGTTATAAATACTGGTAAGTTTAAGGTATACAGCATGATGGTTTGATTTACATGTACCGTGAAATGATGACCACAATAGGTTCAACTAACATCCATCTTCTCATATAGTACAATATAAAGAAAAGAATAGAGAAAAACATTTTTTCTCCTTGTGATGACTTATTCTCAGGACTTACTCTCTTAACAACTCTCCTATATATCATACAGCAGTGTTAGCTATAGTCGTCATGTTGTGCATTAATCCTTAGTACTTATAACTAGAAGTTTGTACCTGTTGACCACCTACTCTAACTCCCCTACCCCTACCCCAGACCTCTGATAACAAGAAGTCTGATAATTTTTTCTGAGTTTAGGAATATTTTGTTTTGTTTAGATTTAACATATAACTGAGATCATACAGTATTTGTCCTTCTCTATCTGACTTGTTGCACTTAGCATAATGCCTTCAAAGTTCATCCGTGTTGTCAAAAATAGTAGGATTTCCTGTTTTTTTTATTACTGAATAATATTCTATTTTATGGATATATATATAATCAATTACTTTTATTACTGAATAATATTCTATTTTATGGATATACTACAATATATATATAAAATCAATTACTTCTTTATCCATTTATCTATCGATAGACACTTAGGTTGTTTCCATGTCTTGGCTACTGTAAATAATGCTGCTATGAACATTAAGGTATAGATACCTTTTTGAGTTAGTGTTTTTTTTCTTTAGGATATATTCACAGAAGAAAATTGCTAGACAATATGGTAGCTATATTTTTAATTTTTTAAGGATTCTCCATACTGTTTTCTATAACAGCTGTGCCAATTTACATTCCCTCCAACAGTACACAAGGGTTCCCTTTTCTCCACATCCACACCTGCATTTATTGTCTCTTGTCTTTTTGATAATGGCCATTCTAATAGGCATGATGCAATGTCTCATTGTGGTTTTAATTTGCATTTCCCTATTGACTAGTGATGTTGAGTATCTTTTCAAGTATGTATTGGTCTTTCATATATCTTCTTTGGAGAAATGTTTAATCAGGTATAATTTTTATACAAAGATAAATTTATATTGCTTCTTTGTTGTGAAGCTTAACATGTATTATCCAAAAAATAGGGTCTTAAATTTAGCTCCTCTTTTTAAGAAATGTGCATTTAAAGAAAATATTTAATAAGATATTTTAGAACACCCCCAAATATATGGGGAATTTCTGAACTTATAAATGGGCTATGTTCCAAAAATTCTTTTATAACTTGGTTCTGTGAAACTTAGAGTACATTTTCTCATACATACAATGTTTTATATATTTTGTTTAATTTATACAAACTATTTTTTAAATGATTTAAAGTACTATGTAATAAAAGGCACATGTCATAAACTTTTTAAATAATGAAAGGTCTATAACAATATATTTGGCCTATGGAAAGTAATTATATCATAAACCTACATTAATGCAAAATCAAGTAGAAATTTGACTATGAGAATCCTGTCAACCAATAAATATAGAATGGGAAAAATAATGAAGGTTTTTTTTTTCTTTTTTACTTTTTTAACCGTTTTTACTTTTTAAACTTTTTTTACTTCTCATCGTCAAATAGAATTATATATACTAATTCATCAAGAAATACATTTTCTTTCTACTAAAATTTCAGATGAAATTTTTACATAGAATCTTATATAAAGAATGTTTAATAACTTAGTAGGCCAAGACAATTTAATAGAAAAGGCAGAAATATCATACATATGATCCATTCTTAAAGCAACCATTGATAAAACTTAAAAGCATATTTAATTATATTTTTATAAAGACATTTTTATAAGTAATTCAAGTAATGTGTACCCATCTCTTCTGATTCTCTAACTTGATATGGAATCAAAACTAGGCATAGTCTGCACATATCACTTAGAATGAACATACAAGCATTATCTAATTTAATCTTCACAAAAACCCGTGGAGGTTAGTATAATTGCTACCATTCCCATTTTACAGATGAGAAAACTGAAACAAAGAAGTGCATAACTTACCAAGTTAACAAAACTACATTAATAATCTTCCCCTTACATTTTTCCTCTCTTAAATATTTATGATCACACTCAGGATTTTAAAAGAAGTTGAACAGGAGAAATTTTGAGTTTGAGCTTTCTATTGACCTTAAAATGGGTTGGTTGCCTCCTACCCTTCCAAAGTTATTCTACTTTATTATATTTCTTGCTCACTGAATTTTTTCATATGCCTCTAACCAACCAAACTTGTTCCTCACATTAGGGTTTTACACTTGAAAAAATCCTCCACCTAGAAAATGTTTTTTCTATTACTTCTGCCAAGAAAACATTTCCCAAAATCTTTGTGTGACTTATATTTTCATGTAATTCAGGTCTCAGCTCAAAAGTCAAATGAGTCCTTCCTTGATTACCCAATCTAAAGAAGCCTACTCAAATACTCTCTAATGCATTGCTAGATTTGGTTTTCAATCTGTTTATTAGTATTTTATTTATATTCTCCCAAACTCTAGAACTGCGTTGTCTAATGGAAATATAATGTGAATCATAAATGTAAGCCACATATGTAATTTTAAACTTTCTAGTTGCCTCACTGAAAACTATAAATAAAAATGAAATTAGTAACATTTTATTTAAATCAGTACATCTAAAATATTAGCATTTCAATGTGAAAACAAATAAAATTTAATAAGCTATTTTATATTCCTTTTTTATGCTAAATATTCAAAATCTAGTGTATATTTTACACGGGCAACACACTGAAATTTAAATGAGCCATGTTTAGGTACTCAATAAGCACATTTCAAGTGTTCAGTACTTTTATGTGGCTAGTGGCTACATATTGAACAGCATAACTTAAAGGTAAACTCTTGTTCACTAGTGAATCCCAAGAATCTAGATTAGCAAAACAGTGCTTAGCACTTGGTGTGCTCAGTAAATTTGTGGATTGAATGATGAATGCTGAATGTGTTGAATATAAGTAGTCGTCCCTCAATATCCACAGGAGATTGGTTCCAGACTCTCCACAGATAGTAAAATTCAGGAAGCTTAAGTCCCTTATATAAAATGTCATAGTGTTTGCATATAACCTATGTACCTCCTCCTGTTTACTTTAAATCATCTAGAAATTACTTATAATACCTACTACAATGAAAATGCTATGTAAAATGTTTTGCTTAGAAAATAATAACAAAAATGTCTGTACATGTTTAGTACAGATTTGACCATCATAGGCCTACATGGTACACAACAGCAACAACATAACACATTATTTTCCCGAATACTTTTGGCTTGTAGTTGATTGAATCCACAGATAACAAACCTACAGGTATGGAGAGCCGACTATATTCTCCATCTTAGATTGGAGCAAGACTCATATTTTACTGGCACCAGATTTGCAGGGACAAGATGACAATCTCTTATATAATTTTAGGTGAATCAGATCAAATTTACTTACCATTTGGTTTATCAAGCTACTTCCATATTAGATATAATTCTCTGATAGCTTACAAAAATAGCCACAATCTCCATTCCCTTTGTAATGTGAACTAGCAGCAACTCTCATTCAGAGGTATAGTTTCTCTACCCTATCTGTTGCTTTGGCCAATTGAATGTGGCAGAAGCAATATTTTGCCAGCTCCTAGTCTAAGCCTCAGGAGATTTTGTGTGCTTTCTTCCTCTTACCTGTGAATAGTCTGGTCCAGCTTGCTTGATGGCATGATACAAGTGACCTAGGTGTCCCCTTGCCCAACCTGACAGTGAACCATCTGTTGGACCCATGAGTGAGGCCATCTTAGGCCAGCCAACTCCCAACTGACCAGCCAGCAGCTGACTGCAGACAAATGAGTAATATCCACAGAGACCAAAAGAATTGCCAGCTGAACCTAGCCCAAATTGCCAAACTACATGAGCTCAATAAATTATTTTTGTTTAAACTTACAAACTATTGGTGTAACTTGTTATGCAGCAATAAATAATTGATATATTCCCATTGAGTATATTCCTTCTACATGTGCTCTACTCTTCCATACAAATTCAGAGAAGACTGCCCTCCCCACCAAAAAAAGTAGAACTGTAGTCTCACAAGAAGACAGCACTAAATATTCTATTTCCCACTGAAACTCTACAAAACTAAACTTTTCTTATAGAAGCAACATTTCATCATATTGACTAACTCAATGAATACTTGGAGAAGGCCAATTGCTTATCATATATCACAGTAAAAAATAATACAGGCCTAGAATTTTAAGGTAGGCATAAGCAGATAGCTGACTTAAACACTTATTAAATACCTTGTTTCCTGACACATACAATTTTGAGAAACATTAAATCATTTTTGCATAGGAAAGATGAATTAGATTCAAAATATACCTCTGATAACTATAAGAACTGACCTGTTGAATAGTTAATTAGTCTGGTCAATCTGAATCATGCAAGAATAGCTGTCTAAAAATCACTATTCTAAATTTGGCACTGCTGATATGAAAATGCACTTTCTTAAAAGTAATTAGCCACTAATTTCAGTTAGTTCTTATTAACCTGAATAAGAATAAAACTATGTTGCCAGAATAGAAGAGGATGCTATTTTCTTTGTTTGCTAGAGCAGGAAGATATGTACTCATTTTATTGGGGTGATGTTCAGATGAGTGATTAAGAGATGCCAAGACATGATCTATACATTAATTTTTAAAATTGGAATCCAAGAAAATATTTCAAAAATTAGCACTTGACTAGCAGTCCAGGCTGCAGACTGTCCCCACAGCTTGCTAAAATACCTATAAAGACAAAGGAAAGACAAAATTGAGGACAACAAAAACTAAAACTGTCAGTCATCCTACCACCAGAAACAGAGAAAATTCCCTTGACTGCAGGGGCTAGGTAGATGAATTGTAAATCATAATTAGCAGCCATTTCAAACAGAGAAAGTTGACAACATGGAAGAATATAGGAAGAGCATTCTTTCATCCTTCATTGTATATTCACATAATATTTAATCTACATAATGTACAGATTAAATATATAGGATCAGTGCTAGTCAGAACACCAAGTAATGGATCTCATCGAGGACAGAAATGATATTTGAAGGGAGAGAGCATGCTACACCCGCATTTGGCCTTCATTATTACCTTCTTTTCTTTGGAGAATGAGACTCTCAAAATACAAAAAGTTTTGTGTGGTGTATTTGTGTGTATGTAGGTAGAGAAGGGGGAGATGGTGATGACGAAAGATATACTGTATGCTTACAGATATAGCTTCAGCTAGTAAGGTCCTATAGACAATAATGAAAATAACAATACTGTTAGTCCATCATGGAGACCCTAGTTTTGCTTTTACTCCCTTGGTTCAAAGAATTAAACAGATATTTTGGGTGGCATGGAATCCATCTAATCCAGACAACTGACAACACTTAAATAGTCTAGGACTGGTGAACATAAATCTGCTTTCCAACTAGAAATCTAAAATTGTAACTCTACTGACAATCAATAAGCCATATATTAAATAACAAGCCAGCTATAGACTCTATCTATTGGCAAACAACTTGTAATATGATGAATAAGCAAAAAACAAACATGAAGGCTTATGACAAATTCTTTAGCACAAGAAAAATTCTTACCACAATAAAAAAAAAAAAAACTTTGAGTATTTTCAATAGGCTACAGAAGATAAGAAATCTTTGAATTAGGAGTAGAATCAAAAGGGGCAATATAATAAATATAAAAACAATTAGAATAAGGTAAGATTTAAATGACACTAGAAATAAAAAGGCTGAATTAAAATAAAAGAGTGTAATAAAATGTAATCATTAGTAAAATAGACAAAAAAAGACATTGAATTAGTGACCTGAAGGTCAAAATTTACAGGTCTTTCTCAAAAATGAAAAAAAAAAAATGTTAAAAAGATAAAAATAGAAGTGAGGACTATAAATATAAAATCTAACAAATAGAAATTTTTTTAAATGGATAAATTGGTGTTATTGAACAACCTTGAAACAAAAGAGCAAAATCAAAATTGAAAATATAATAGAAGAAAATTTTACTGGCTGAAATGAAGACCTAAGTGTTCAAATGTAAAGGATTTGTTTTATATTACAAAATAATGAAAAGAGAGCCATAAGAAGGCACATTGGAGCAAATTTTTGTTACATAGATGAATATATCCCTATAAGTAAGTATCTATGTGGAAAGAAATAAGTTTATGACAACAGGATAAAATAATTCTGGCTCCAGTGTTTTCTACAATATTAAATATCTTAAGACAACAGTGTGATATTTATAAAGTTTTGAGAGGCAAAGATTGATCAGCCAAGGAATCATTCATATGTGAAAGCAACACAGAGAAAAATAATAAAATATAAAAGCACATGGCTTGATCAAAAAGAACAAAAACAGGTCATGGGGGTAAGCATTGAGCATTAAATTCAATTAAACATGGAATTATTTAAATAATTATAATTGCAATAAAAGTTAAAGTGAATGTGAAAAATAATTAATAGAAAACAACTGTGTGAACATCCAATAATCCATGTTTTAGCCTAAAAAAATTGGACAAGTTATACATATACACCCAAAGATATTCACAATATTATTGTTTATAAAACCAAAATATCAAAAACAACCTAAATATTCATCAGAAAAAATGTTGTTAAATAAATTATAATACATCACATATTAAATATTAATGTAGTAAATACTTTAGAAGAAAATATAGATCTATATTTATTAAAATAAAAATATGTAAATATTATACATATATGATTTCATGTCTTTATTTAAAAATATATTGTGTATGTGAGATCATAAGAAAATAAGTAACCTTAAGTGTTAACAGTATTTATTTATGCAGAATATGAATGTTATTTGTTGTCTTAGTCTTTTTTTGCCTTTTCAGAATTTCCTCTAATGTACAATTTCTTCTAATACACAGACAAAATTTTTGAGAGTATTTAGAAAATATTCTCAGAATTTCAAGACTTTATCACATCACGTACTTTGTAAAATCTACTTTTTCTAAACTACCAGTATTTTAGCTTCTTGGTTTAATTCTTTTTTATTTTTAAACAAGTAAAATTTTAATTTTGATAAGAAGCTATTTTAATTTTGATAAGAGCAGGATAGCAACAATAAAGTTTTAATTTCAATTAAATTTTAAAGTTCTCTTGTTTAAAAATAAAAAAGAATTAAACCAAGAAGCAACCCACAACTTAAAAAGTAAACACTTGTTAAATCACAAAAATGAGAATCCAATAAATCAAAGCTTTTGTTTTCCAAGGTGCCACATAGAGACAAATCTATTAATGTCATTTATTAGTTAACAAAAAAATTTAAAAAATAACAGATTAAATTCAAGAAGTTATAATATAGAAATAATAAAAAACCAAATTAATAATAAATAATAAATTATTTGAAAAAAATAATAGACTAATTCCCTGTGAATATAATAAAAGGGGTACACCGCTGGACAAAATAAGGAATACAAAGGAGACATTATAATTGTGGAGAATTTTTAAAATTAGGCTCCACTTGTACAACTCTACTAGCTACCTGTAAAATCTTAACAAAGTGAATTATTTTCTTGAAAAATGTGAATTTCAAGTTCAATCCAAGTTCAGAAATCTCAACTAGAAGGAAAAAAAAGAAAAAGCTTGGAGAACACTTGATTTTTTTCAATGAGTTTTGCTATTTTTTTTTTTTAAGAAAATGTTATCCCAATATTATATAAGCTGTTTTAATCATAAAATAGTCTAGACTCTCTTCATTTTATGATGCTAGCATAGCTTTCACAATAGAGCTATCAGTTTGTGAGAAATGATTATGAATCATCAATAAATATATGTACCCCATAATTACTTTCTGTTTTATCATACTCTGGCCTCGTATACCTAAAATTGGCTATATAAAACCCAAGGTCATCAATGAGATTTATTATAATCCTTTAAAAACTAAATAAATAAATGATCAATTTATTTATAGTTCTAAAACTGGATTTTGGTGACAGTTTCACAACTTATAAATTTACTAAAACTCATTGAATACTACACTTGCTATGGATGACTTTTATGGCATATAAATTATATCTCAATATAGTCTGCCTATGAGAATCAAGCTAAATAAACAAACCACCTTTTTTAAAATAAAAATTTTTAGATGTCTGGGTAAGTTAGCCTGCTCTGGATGCCATAACAAAATACCACAGATTGGTGGCTTGAAACAGTAATTTATTTTCTCACAGTTCTGCAGGCTAAAAATCAAAGTTCAAGGTCTGCCAAGGTTGGTTTCTGGTGATACTAGATGACAGTAAAGAAATGCTATTTTAATTTTGATAAGAGCAGGATAGCAACAACAAAGTTTTAATAGTTGAAGCAGGTGGATAAGTGGTTATTAACTCAGAAGACCAGGAAAAATGTAGCATTACATACCGCAGGACCCAAGAAGGACTCAGAAACTGGAAACACCTGGCATCTCTGAAAGGGAGGATATAGGTGAGGCTGAAAAGAGAATTGGTTCAAAATCTATATAAGAAGCATATCTTCTCCCCAACTTCAAGCATCCACAGTACTGCCCCTCCCTGACTCCAAAAAGCAATAGAGTTTTACTCTCTAGAGAGGTTAATTAGAACTCTACTTTGAAGGCACCTGGAATATCTGAGGGCTGGAATATCAGCCAGAATACAAGAAATATTTACTAAACATGAGATAAGAATTTGACACCCAGTTAAACTATCACTTAAATGAAAGTATAGAACAAAAAAATTTATGTGTATTTCAAAAAAAAAACTGCAGGAAATGTTACACCTAAATGGGAGAATAAACCAAGAAAACTGAAAATGTAAAATCCAGTAAACCAGGGATCCGACATAGGAGAGAGCTATAGATGGCAGCTGTGCAGTAGTAGGCCTATTCTAGACTGGAGCACAAGGTCTGTGGGCATGAAAAAGGATGTCTGGGGAGGAGGAGAGGGAACTAGGAAATTAAAAAGTGATCTATTAGGTTTTAATATCTTGATGAAAATGTATACTTCTGGCAGAGAATTTATGGATAAATTAGCAAAAAGGTACATAGAAAAATAACCAAAAGGAAAAGTAAGATAATTATCACCTCAAGGGAAGAAATGTTTTAATCTGTGAGAAAGGAAATGTGAGCATTATAAACTGCATGGTTCAGCTGTGGATAATGATATAGTCATAATAATGTAAACAAAAAACTTTCTAATGCAAATTTGATATCTATATAAAAAACAAGAAAAGAAATGTGTGAAGGTATTCATTTGTGAGGAGACAGCAGAGAAGAGATAAGATTTCATCTTTCATAGAAGTCAAAAGGTAAATAAAAGAAAAACTTGAGAAACAGTAACATAGGTATGCTATTTAGAATACAGGCATTCCGTTTAGAAGTAAAAAGTAGATACTAGAAGAAATTGCCAGAACATCTATGAGAGGTAGGAATCTGGGATTCAGTAAGGTAGACACAGATAACTGCTGTTTTCATGTGATAAGTCCAGCAAAATTTTTGACTTTTTAGACTATTGTGTAGCATTGACAAAAATTAACAATTAAAATTAAACTTTAAAATAATATAAACTAAAACCCATGAACAAATTTAGCAGATCAGAATCTTTTGATATTTTATTTTCCTGCCACCTTCTAGAATAGGATTTTTAGTAAGTATGAAGCATGTTTCGGAAATTGGGGGAAATATTACCATTTGCGTTTTTTAGCGTTTGGTAGTGTATTAGGGTTTAGTGAAGATAAAGGACCCGCTTATCTAATAAAAATAAGTAGCTAATACAGAGAAATAGGTACATAGAGCTCTGGAGGAGCAAGTTCTAGTCTTAGTCTCCAACAATTATTCCCAGATATAACAATGAATTTATATGGGAGCTGCTATGTTGCCATCAGATACTTAGGGAATAGTGCAATTGCTCATTCCTGGAGCATACCACCCTAGCAGAAATACACACCAGCAAAAGAATTGTTCCATGTCTCATCTCTAAACATCCAAGGTTAGAAACAGCCACCCTTGCTGTGGAAAATCAAATGCTTCCTGACCAAGTTTGTCCAAAGTAACAACAGAAGCTCAACCACCTCACTTCTGACTTCCAATCTCGTACATGGACATCTGGAAAAATCCCAACTACAAGAGAAACTGGGAAACGTAGGTTTTGACTTTCCAGCTTCTTTTCTTCAATAAGGCATGACCGAAAGGTCAGAATGGAGTCAAATGAGCCTAAGAACAGTGTTTTTACAAGGCATATATAATGCTATAGCTGCTAATTCACTAACAGGCCCCAGATGGGAGAGGCCACCCATTCAGGTTTGGACTAATGCTAGTAGAGTTAATTCCTTAATGTGAAACTGTTGGGAGAGCTTCTAAAACAGATCTCCTAAGAGCTAGAATTTGATAAGGAGTCAATGATTAGTAACAACGAATAACATTATATATTTATATATAATTATATACCATATTATAATATTATGACTGTTATTCTGAAGAATGAAAGACATAATTAGGTATCATGAATAAAAGAGTATCAGACAATTAATCTGGACAGGAAAGATCCACTGATGTGATTATAGAGACAGGGCACAAAGGCAAATTGACTAAAAATTTAACCTTGAATGTCATTTAAAGGACAGATTACAACGCAACTCTGGCCCTCATCAAGGAAGTTCAGCAATGGAATTCAAGAGAGATACTTTAACTGGATTTTAGCACAATGAAGTCTCTTTCTTATGCAAAATGAGAGCTTAGTGTGTCAAAAAGTGAAGTAATGATCCTGGAAAGTTTGAGGATTTAAGCTTTGGCAGTCAGGAAAGCAAATGGGGTCACTCCATGGTGGAAAAAAAAAAAAATTGAAGAAACTCCCTGTATCCTAAAGCCCATAGTACTGATTGTTCCAATCTCAAACATCTTTCTTTTCCATTATAAAGAAAGGTTTAGAAAAGATGATATACAAAACACCAAGAGAATTCTCTTGAGATTTTACTTTAAAAGACAACTATAGTGTTTGGAGTAGGTTGCCAATTGGCCAAAGGAAACCATACAACAAATACACAAATATAAACACTCATTTTTAAGGCTAAATGAAAATTTAATATAATTAGCTAAAGATTCCAAGTTATTTGAAGTGAAATGACATGCATGGATGTTCATTCTATTGATTTTATTAAGAAACCAAATTGTCCCAGAAATAGAAGTGTATTGGTTCTTAGTAAGTTTGCCCCCAGATTCATTCCTCACCCCTCCCCTCTTTCGCTCTGCCCTGTATGCAGACAGGGTGACCCACAGGATGTTTTACCCAAACTCCTTTATCAACCGCTGTTATACAGTAGCCAATGAGAAGTGCTGATCAGAGATGCCAAAAGGAGAGAGAAGGGAGGGCATTTCTCTCTCTGCCTTGGGAATCGTTTCTGGCAGCAGCTCTATATTCTTTTTGACTCTAGCTATCAATTGGCCCACTGGGCTCCGATAATGTCACCCCTTTCTTATGTCCCTCCAGCAGTTGCTAATGCATGACAATTTCTGTTTTCCTGAATAAAACCATTGCAGATGTTCTTTTAAGTTGGTCTACAGATCTTCTTGGGACAAGAAATAGTTGATTGGCCTTCTAAGTAATCAACTTTAGTGATTGTCTTTTTTTTTTTTTTAATTTAACTATATTAACTTTTCCTAGTGAGATAGTGTGGGGGTGGTCAAAGAGTTCATTTTAGGGAAATTTTTATTGGCTTCTGTACATACTTAATCAGCAGATAAAGAACAACCATCATCCTCTGGTTAGGACAGTGGTTCTCAACCTCTGTTGACTCATCAGAACCATCTGGGGAGTCAAAAATCACCACCACCAAGGAGATTCTGATTTAAATACTCTAAAATGAATATTTTTTTAGAGCAGTGGTCCTCAGATCAGCAGCATCAGTATCACCTGGGAACTAGTTAGAAATGCAAAATCTAGAGCACCAAGATTACTAGAACTACTGAATAGGAAATGAGATCAACCGGCACAAGAAATCTGTTTCAACAAGCCTACAGGTGATTTGATGTAACCTGAACTTTAAGAGCCACAATTTTAAAACTACCCAGGTGATTCTAATGTGCAAACACATCTGAGAACCACTGGTTTAGAAATACGCTATTGATAAAATCATAAATTTAATTAAACATTCATTTATTAAATACCTACTATGTTTTGGAATTTTCTATTGCCCAATAAAAGACAAAAATTAAGATTATTAATAAAATTGGAAACTTTGCAGAAAGATGATGTATTTAAAGAAAAAATTGTTAAGAGCCAGAAATATTCAACCACACAGAACACAAAAGGAGAAATGAATCACAAAAGTTCCTCTTTCTGAATTAAAAATAGCTAATTGGATAGTAAATATACTTCAACAATAAGGCTGGGATCCATCGCAGAATGCATGTTCAATCATCTAACATCATTTCTCCAACTTGTGTTCAATTACACTCCTTATTACCAGTAATTGCACAAGCTTTACTGTTAGAGATGACTACAGCATTTTCAATCAGCACTTCATAGACCTAGGGTTCACAAAGATTTTTCTGGCAATGTGTCAATTAGGATTGTTTCAGATGCAATAATAGTAACTCCAACTCAAACTAGCATAAATGATCAAATACATTTGGGCTCATTTAAGGTCCACGAGTAGGGACAACTTCAGGCAAAGTTTGATCCTATGGGCCCTAACTTCATTTTTCTGCAATTCTCTTGACTTTACTCTCCTTGTGTATCAACTTTGACTTCAGATTTTATATCTTTTTGTAGCAAACTAGTTGCAACGGTATCAACATCTACATCCAATACCATCCAGAGAAAGAGAAAGTATCTCTCCAAATAAATTCTGAGGAAAAACTAAAATTCTTATCCAGAAGTGCCCAGAAAATAAATCCTGGCTTTTCTCTAGCCTAAGTTGGTTCATCGGACTTGATCCTTGTGGTAAAGAGAATGAAGTGGGCTTCAGTCAATCAGGGCCTATCCCTGGAGCTAGAGATGAAGATGTTTTCTCCTGAGGCAAATTTAACACTAGGATGCTGTTACCATGGGAAAGTGCAATAGACGTCAAGAAGCTGAAAATGGCAAATGTCTACTACACACAGGGAGGGGAAATGTTTTTAAATTGAGAAGTAAAATTATTGTTTAGATGTTTTCTTTTAAATCAAAAGCATCTTAGAGCTTCTTAGAGTTTATCAAATAAACATTCACGGCAGCCGAGGAGATCAGATGGATACTCTCATGACTCAATGATTCAGTTAGGTTAATAATACTAGTTGAATGTTTTATCCGTTCTTCAGCTTTAAATAATTTTTATTCTTTGTCATATGTTGTGTAATTTGACAGCTATAATGGAATTTGTTTGGAGACACAAAGACATACATTTTAACAAGTGTTGTTCATGTTCACCCAGCACCGTCTGATGGTAGCACAATAATTTTCTTACAGGAGAACATCAGTACCTCTTTCCTAATGGGTACAATGTAAGTGGGGCTGTCGATCAAGATGCCCCGTTCTCTCATAGCCAAGCACTGAGCAATGAGTATGTGACCCAGAATAGGCCAACCCAATTCCTTTTCCTGGAACTATGAATCGTACCTGAGTGGCCAAGAGCAGGGAAGAATGACGGAAGCTGATTCATCACTGTGATGTAACTTTGATAGAACTATTAAATTAGCTACTGCTCACAAAATTCTAAGAGCTTTCCAGGTTCTTACTCTTTCTCAAACCTGGTCCTCGAGCTTCCTCTTTGATGTTGTGAGTCACCCTTTAGTTAATTGTTTTTGCTTGAGTTTTCAAGAATAGATTTCTATTGTTTGCAACATATAATCCTGATAAGAAGCATAAAAATGATAATTCTGAAAATTTTCTTCAAGATGATCAACACTGAATTCATAAACTGCATATATGGTCAAAAATTTTAAATGGCATGTCCTCTAGTACTTTAAAAACCATTGTTGAAAAGGAAAATAAAATAACATTTTATCCAATTTAACTTACAGTTTGTTAGGAATAAAGACCTCCTAAACTCTCAATGTATTATTTGTGGATAAGTGCTTGAAAATAGCAGCTTGAAGCCTTCTCTTTTATCCTGCCATTTAGAATGAAAGATAGAAATTACAAAAATAAGCTAGCACTTTTTAAAAGCAAAATGTAAGAATTCTAAGTATAGGTACAAAGCAATTTTTGTCAAGGTTTGATGCATAATAGAAAGTTATATTTTAGTATTGTTTTAATATCTATTCAGTCCCAAATGAAACATTATGTAATATTATTTTAATTGATTCATCAACAAATTATGCTTTTCTCATACAATAAAATTCAGGAAAATTAACATTTTCTAAAGCCAAAAGATGTATTTAAATATATAGTGACTAATGTGCAATGTATATAAAAACAATATTGAGAAAAAGAATAGGAATTTATGCAGTAATCTTTAAAGACATACTGATCTGAAAATATTACTTGCTTTTAAAATCACTTACCATATATCACACATAGAATAATAATTATTTTTCAAATTTCTAAGGGACTTTGATAAATTATGCATTTCATTGAAATGTATTTGAGTTAAAAAAAAAAAAGCTGAGAAACACTGATATATCTACTTACTTGACAGCAATCCGAGAGATCACACAGATAACCCTAAGAGGTGAAATACAAGCAGAGTTTCTTCAACTCCCAATGCCCCGCAGACGTTCTTCCTATTATCATAAATGCGCTTTAGTACTTCTAGAAAAGTGAATTCTCATCAGCTTCTAGACAGTCAGTTACTCTATTAATCTCCAAATCATACATATCTATATCATTGCATATACAATTGCTTATGTGCCTCTAGATAAGTCTTGAATTGGACCCACATATTTTGAGGCTAAAATCCAGAGCAGTTGCCTAGGACTCACTGCCCACAGACTGACTTTGGACATCCTCGGTGTTGGATATTGCTAAATTAAGGTTTTATAGGTCTGAGTTTAGAGAGATTAAATTTCTGATATTGAAAAGAAGTGGAGGACACCCCTCCTCCAATTCTCTGCTAAGAGTTTGTTGTCATACAAGGCAGAGATCTAAGAAGGGACAGATAAGACTTTCATTTTGTTCCTTTCATTGTTTCTGATTCCCCAGCTAGCTACTTTTGAACATTTCTGCTATAATCAGCTACCTCTGATGAAATTTATATGTAAACTGTCAATAATTCAGGATCTCATGACATTGAAAGTCTGTAAGTAACAAAGAAAAATTCAAAGTCCCTGGACAAGATTGTTCCCTTCGTTAAATGGGCTACCCCAATAACCAGGGGAAGGTAGACTAGAGGGTTAGAGAATGCTGTAATATTAGACTTTTAAAATTCCTTGTAAAAGTTTTATGTTAGCTTGAACCAGGGCTTCATCCGACTCTCACGACATGAAGAGTGTCATACAGTTGAGAAAATCTCATTCTAGACAAAGAGTTTCCGTGTTCCTTAACCCAAGAATCCTAAGATTTAAAACTACAAAAATTAAATAAACAAACAGGCAAATAAATAAAGGAAGAGTTTTAATCATCATAATATCTGCCAATATGCTCCACTCAATCAATTGGAATTCCTGATATGTGAAATTACAAACAAAAGACACTTTTCTTAGTCATTCTGCAGCTGGGCCCAGACTCCAAGTAAATTTCTTTAATCCATGTCCAGTCCTGAAATTTATGATTCAGGCTTAATGCTCATGTCTACAACCTCCCCTCTAATCAGTATTGCCTTTCATTTAAACTCCAGAGCATTACTATGATAATTTTTTCACTCTCTCAGTTCAGTCTCTGCTTATATTGATATATAGTCCATGAGAAACTGTCAGCATCTTCCTTTTGTGATTTATCAATGTTTTACCTGGCAGGTCTTTGTGGCGTCCCACAAAAATCTACTTAACTAATAATATCCCTGAATTGTGGGATTAATACCAGCATGTCTCATCATACAAAGTTCTTGTTGGAGGTGCCAATTACTAGCCTTGTTTTGCAACAGCAGAAACATAAATTCAAAATCTTTATGAAAATTTGCCTTAGACTCAAGCTAAATCCAGCTTAGTGTCTGATTTCATTATATAGTAAACAGCATGGGGTATGTAAAATTTTCTAAGATTTTTCCTGCTAAATGATCTTTGTTTCTCTAAGTTTTGTAAGAACACCAAAGTGCCATGACCATTGAAAAGAAGTAATTGGTTATGGTTACCATAATATTTGCCATCCTTAGGGTGTTCATTCTTCAGTATTCATATCTTGGTAACTTAGGCATAAAAGTTATATATTACTTGAACCCATCTTAATCAAGGGATGCCTGTGCTTACTTTTCAACTCTAAAACTCAACTCTCTGATCTTTAATGTTAGAGTTTTTGTCAGAGAAAGCAATAGGACAGATTAAGACTCTTCACGAATATTGTGGAATGTCTAGTAGGCTGAGTAGAGCACAGGTAATGCAAATGCCATACCATCTGTGAAATTACATTTATGGGGGAAAAAAGATTTCAGGGAGCAAAAGCTCATCAGAGTACAGAAATTATAGAAAACAGAGCTAGAATATGCTTCAGATGCTATGAATAGCAAAGTTAATGTCTGCGTATTGCCTGACATGTAAAATTACAGAATACTTGCAAACCCCTTGATTTCAGATTTCTACTATTTGTCCAGGTTTTCATTTTCTTTCTTCTCTTCTATGATACAGGATTAGATAATATTTTGTTGACTTTAATCATTCTAGGCTTGTTTATGTTTCTCTTTCTTTAACTAAAAATGAATTGCCTTTCTGATCACTAAATGAAAACTTTTTTTACAAATGCAGAAAACTGTACCATATGATATTAAGTATACACACATACACATTCGTAGTCTTTCAGAGATTTCAAAGTAAATGAGTTGTTTTATTCATCTAAAAGCAATTAAAATAATAATTCCATTGGAAACTCTAATAAAGATATTTTTAAATTAAACATGCCACTGCATAATATGTAACATAATTTGCATCCAAATGTTTTCAGGATAATTTATAAATTTGCTGTATTGTATACTCTTTAGTCAACATGATTACCAAATAACGGAAATTATTTACCTAGCCATTTTAACTTACAAAGAGAAAAACAATATAAACCTTTGATGCGATTACTAGTACATCGTCTGGATACTCTGTACTCTGTTCATTTTAGCTGATCAGCTGGCTGGCTGATAGAAGGTCTGTCTTTTTCAGACAGCCCCAAATAGCACAATGGAAAGGCAGTGGACTAGAAGCCAGAATATCAGGTATCAGCTCTGTAACGTCCCTGGGAAAATCTCTCGGCCTTTCAAACTCTCAGTTTTTTCATCTGTAAAATAGGGAGGGGGGGAAAAAAAACCATGGTATCTTCTGGCCTGTTCTGCCCAGCTGGATTATTAGGAAAATTAGAGAAGAGAATACAAGTGAAAGCATTTTGTAAATGTAAGGCATTAGTAATGTAATTTTTCTTAACTAGTAATGGATACTCTTTTGCTTTAAAGCCACATTTTCAGAAACTAAGGCAATTAGTTATGACCAATCATATATACCCCAAAGCTAAATTTAACATAAAAACATCAAGTTCAAAGGCTCAAAACGTGTGTCCTGTCCTTAGGCCTGAAAATTATTCAGTGTTTCTAAAGTTAGGGTCAGTCAGTTGGTGCCTCAAGATGGTGTCAGTGGCATGCCAATGACACTCAACTTTAGCTGGGGACCATTTTTCCCTGACCCCAATATTGCAGTGCTTCAACTATCACATGTTAAAAGCCTGCAGGCTGGTTTGTAAGAAAAATGAGGCAGGGTGCAAATACCTAGGGCTCTGCTCGGTTAGTCAGGTTAAGTCACTGTTGGAAATTGGGAGGCATTTTGAGCCAAGGTTCTCATGTTTATTTAAATGAACTTTAGCCTAAAGGTAAAACTATTAACCTACTTTAGTAGCAACCAAATTAAAGTAGCAATGTAGTTTCTCAGTTCAGTTATCAAATGGGCCCACTACTACCTAGTCCAATAATGAATATATTGTCACTTTTCACCTAAGTATTCAATCTGGGCAGAAGTTATTTCCAGACAATTATAGCATCATCTTCTGTTTGTGCCATCTTTGGTAGACAAAGGGGTACAGTTCTACGAGAACATGACTGACAGAATGTAACCTGCTTGAACATTAACGTCATGGCAGCATACTCATTGCCAATGGTTAAAATTTTAGCTTTCAATTTTCAGATATCAAAACAGGAAAGATTTCTATAAATGAACTGATACTTTTCCCTGCCCCTGCCACTTCACAGCCACATTATATCTGGAAGCTAAGATATGGGCACAGAACTTTCGGTGTTTCCATTAGCAGGTTGGTTTGCACTGCTAGATAAAGATGTCTGGGGGAGTCCAAATCTCATTTAGCACAAGGCTCCTTTTTGTTTTTCCACTTGCCTTCTATATTGTATAACACAACAAAGTTAAATAGTATAAATTCCCAGGTTGAGGGCTAACAATGAACTAGACCAAGTCTAAAAGAAGTCAAGCAGTGGAGAAGCAAAAATTTTAATAAAAGGTAGCAGGGATGGGAAATCCTGTTTTAATTAATTCTACCTTTTTCAAGCTCCTGATATTTATACAATTATCCTCTACTTTATTACCATGAGCTTGGTCAAATAAAACAGAAATTAATAAAATGTTAGGCTGTCCCTCCCAACAGTTTTAAAAACATACTTGCAACCAGAAATTTTACATCATTTTATCACAGTCACTTTTTTAAAAAAATAAGATGTTATTAGAAAATTGAGGCCTAGTGAAACTGTGACTTGTTCAAGTGCTTTCCTAATCTATAAATCAGAGTGAATCAATCATTTCTAAGTTCCCTCCAAGCATTAATATACTGTGTTTCTACTTCAAATGGCAAGGATGCAGACAGCTCTTGAATTACTGGGGTAAAATTACTATACCTAATATAATATAACTGAAAAACCTGAAAACTAACTTTATCCACTTATTTCAGGCTCTTCTCCTAAATGTTTTCTCTTGCTCCTACTTATTTTTTAGTAACTACATGAATAACAAAGAAGGGTCAAATAAATTGCACAGACAAAAGAAATGTCAGTCAAAGGGTACAAACTTTCAGTTATAAGAATAAGAAGTTCTGAGGATCTAAGTACAACATGGTGCCTATAGTTAGTAACAGAGTATTGTATACTTGAAAGTTGCTGAGAGTAGATCTTAACCATTCTCAAAAAAAAAAAAAAAGTTAACTGTGCTTGGTGATAGATGTGTTAATATCTTGATCTTCGTAATCATTCCACAATGTATACGTTTATCAAATCATCACATTGTACACTTTAAATATATACATTATATTTGTCAATTATTCCTCAATAAAAACAATACAGCTAGTTTCTCAATATTAAAGCACTGGCTATAATCAGGAATTCACACAATTGCTTATGAAATCTATTCCCCCTTTATCTATCTTTACTGTAAGTGTATTGGGCCTTAAAATATTCCAAGTGAGATCCTAGATGTTGCCAGCCTTCTAACTAAGGAATTTGTTTAATATCTTTGACTAGTTCTGATGGCCCTTCCAATTCACAGAACAGGAGTAAAACACGGTGGTGACAATACAATCTGCTTCAGTCCATTGTGCTACTAGTTGGCCTCAATCCTGACCTAGAAAGAACACCTTCAAAGCTGAAATTAATTTGAAGTCTATTCCAGGTCAGCCCTTGGCATCTTTGCTAAGAAGACCTATTAATGCCAACCTCAGAAATAAACACAAACCCATTAGGAATTGGACTAAGGCCACCGATCATTTAACATAAGACAAATAGCAAAGGCTGTCAAATTGTGAACATACCAATTCAAAATTGGTACAAATAGAAAATCCAAAATGTCATAGCAGGTGATATCCCATTAAAAGGTATAGAGTTCACACACAACCAAGAAACAGTTAATAAACTATTAAAATAACAGACTAGAAAACTCTACGTATAATGATCTAACGATGCAATCTGAACCAAAAATGCTTCAAAGTAACATATCATAATTTAGGACATTCCACAACAATGGTCTCTTTATACCTGGCACAATTTAAGATACAAAAATATATTTCTGGGTTTTGCAAAATTTTTTATTATCCTGAAAACAACAGTAAGCTAAAAATATTAAAACATACATTTCTGGGTCATGTGAAAATTTTATTACTCTAAAACAATAGCAAGCTAAAAATATTAAAATATGACAACATAAAATATTAGAACATTAATATTAAAATATTAAGTAAAATATCACATAAGCTAACAATCTACTAGCTCAATTTTTAAAACATTTTTAAATATCTCTATAGATGAAAAAATATAGAGCGTTATCAAGTAGAATTTTCTTGACATTAAATCCTGGCAAAATAAAGTTCATTTATAGTGATTTTTCAATATCTAAAACAACCGCAAAGTTAAATTAGCAAACTATATTATATAATCATATTGAAAAGTATGTCCTTGGTAGTTTATATATAAATATTTTGGACACATCTTTGTATTCATAAGGTAAATGGATTAAAAAGCTGCTTTTCTGGGGTCAGTCCTATAATATCATAAGGGGCAGGCCTAGAGTAAAAGTTCGTCTATGTAGCTTACGAACGGGGAGATTCGTGTTTATATTTGGGTAAGCATTGCTTCTGCACAAGGCATGATGATACTTCAATAGCATGAGTAAGTGATGAGGGGAATGAGGCCAGGACTGGGCAGGGACAAAGCCGGGAGAAACTGAACCAGCTATAGGACTGGTGCCCAAGGAGGTAGTCTACAGTCAAATGACTAGTCCAAAAGGGCACAGTGATCCTCAAGCTTGGTTGCAGCAATCAGTCTGAGATCCCCTGAGCAGGTAAAGTCTGGAAAAATGAGGTTTTAGGCACTAAGTGATCTGATGAGACAGATGGGTCTATCACCATAGAACCTGTATCAGTCAGGGTTCCAAAAGGAATCATCCACCACACTCAGATTAGGCTAATTTGAGGAGGTTTGATAACAGAATGATTCTAAAGGTATAGGACTCAGCCACAATTGGAGAATACCCCAATTCCCAGCTAGGCTGTAACTATCCTTGAGACAGAAGGAGTGAGGCGAGGAAGTGATTCCTGGAATCTGGAAGCAGAAATCCACCTGGAGAAGAACTCTGACATTTAGTAAAAGGTGATGAGCAGCTTAAGGTAATCCAAGAGAAGAAGCTGGTGATTTAAATACCCCAATCTCAGTGATGCCCTGGGATCTCCTGCCAGGTCTCCCTTATTGGCCAAACCCAACTGGAAGGCAGAAGGCAAGGACTGGTATGTCCATATAGGTCACCCATGGTAAGCAGAGAGAGAAACAAGGTGCAAAAGAGTGGAAAAAGTTCTGCTAGGGCAAACGAAAGAATGATGGCACATCTGGAACAGCAGTCTACCTAAACAGAATTACAAAAAAATATGTGGGAGTCTGGGCATGAGGGTCCAGCATTCTGAAGAAAGTGGCCAGCAGAGAGAAGTGAGATATTAGAGCTCTAGTCAAAAAAAAAAAAAAAATCAGAAGATTCCGCCCCTATAGGAAGTCAGGATTCTCTGCAGAAAACCAAAGCAGAAGTCTACTGGAACAAGTTTTGCCAGAGAGGTGAAAGTAAGGGAAAGTACCCCACACATGCTGGAGGACTGGCTGGGCTGCAAAGCAAAAATGCTCATTGTGGATCCAATTTACCGATGCCTTTGGCAATGAATGTACTTTCTGCCTGGCTCAGGATTAACATAAGAGCAAGTCAGGATTGAGACTACTGAAGACCAGCAATAGCTACAACTGAGAGAAAATGAGAAAGAAAGCAGGTAACAATGCAGTAAGAAACTATATCATAATAGTTCTTGCAAGAAATGGATGACACACTCAAACTGGGAAATGTAAAGAGGGTTTTTGAAGACGAAAAA